>NC_056735.1:1653124823-1653294823 GCF_019279795.1 Protopterus annectens | reverse complement strand
AAACTAAAATTTGGTAAACGTCAGTGTAGTACTGCCTAACTATTGGAGCCTAAATAAGAAAATGCCCTCCCTTGAGGCCTTAACAACTCTGGAACTTGTGGATGTTTATGCTGTCACTGAAATCTGGTGCTAGAGCTCTTGCACAGAGGCTCATGTTCCTACTCTCCACAAATATGATGTCAAGTTTAGAAATAAACTCCTCTGGTTGAACACAACTGCAAATAAACTCTACAATATACAAGGAAAAAGGTCACAACCCTTAAAAAAGCTCAATATGTTATAATCAGCCACAAAAGGGTTAACTCAGGAGCAAGATAAAATTCTACAGTGTTAATTAAGAATACAAATAGCTAAGTCAGCAAATAATAAACACAAGATATTTTATAACAGTGAGCTCTGATGGCATCCTCCACTCAAACCATAGGGATCTAGCTAACATCCTTTCAGATAAAGTCATCTTCAACTCCTCTTCTTTACCACATCCAAACGTCCCAATACAAAGCATTCAGACCAAGTCGCCTCACCCATTAATCATGTCTGAAAGCACTCTGAAGAGCCAATAGCACCATGTCTAAAGGTCCAGATAATACACCAGACTGATTCCATGTTGGTATGAAACACCACCAATCAGACATCCTCCTTACACTATTCAGCCAAAGCCTCTCCACGCCATATACCAGAAGCCTGAGAAACATCTGCAATAGTTCCTGTCCACAAGGGAGGTCCTACCATAGATCTTGGGAGGTATCCACCTAGTAGCTTTATCAGCATCATTATTTGCAAGGTGATGGAACGTATAATTTCTACTAAGCACTGCTAAGGCAAATAATTAATTGGGGACTGACTATACTCCTGTTACATCTACATACTCTGGAACACTCTGCTTACACAAGTAAAAATGTCTAACAAACTTCCAACTCAAACAACACATTACCCAGTCCTGGTCATGCTCATGTTCATCACCAGGTTGAAACCTCTAGTGAAAGCACAAACTTCTTTTTTGATTTTTTTGCTTATAAAAACTTTTTGACCTCCTCTACTTGAATCATTACACCCCCAACAGTGTTGGCTCCTGCATTTAAATTAATACACTGCCCCACCTTAAAAACATTTCTCATTTTTCTCATTTTCAAACTGGCCCCCATACACTCCTCTGCCCCTCTAATGCATCTCCTGAATACCTAAGTTATACACCTTCTAGATAACAACAGTTTGGAACAGGCAGCCTAAATAGAAACAATCCTATACCATGCTCTCTGTCTTATGCTGTTACCACTGTCGTTCTATATAACATTAGTATTTTCCATCTCCTCCTACATTATTTTATAATTTATTTGAATATATCTCTCAAACTCTTTACAAACCTATACAGTACTAAAATCTCCCTTCCTACAAAATGTTATAACTAACTTCTGACATCAGTGATAAACTGGTCAAACTCAATATACATCCCTAAATAACCTGTTGGATTGCCAACTGCCTAAATGATGGACACCACTTTATTAAAGGGGATGGCACACTATCCATCAAGAGACTTGTCACCAGTGGTGTACTCAAGGGATCTATTTTGGGATCACTTCTATTTGGTATCTACTATGGTGTCAAAACTAACATTAAAAACCTCTGGCTGACCAAGTTAGTGGACATCTGTAAGCTTGGACCCATCATCAACTCCGATGAAGGCACTCTTCGATCCCCCATGAGGACTTAACTCAGACAAAAATCATAGTGTCAGAATCATAATCTAAGGCTGAATGCAAAGAAATGTAGCATTGTAAAGTATGGGAAACAGGAAGTCTTACATAGCAACCACATAAATAACGCTCCCCTTAAAACAGACAGTGACATTACAGACCAAGACACCTTTGCTTATAATGAATTTTCCTTTGACCTTAATATGTCTACTGTCATCAGGAAAGCCTTCTACCTCGCCAAATTAATTATTTTGGATACCTCCTCTCAGTCAAAAGAGGTGATTATGCCCTGGTCCTTGTCCGTCATCAAGCTCATACTAGAATGCAGGACTGTCTTTGGAATGTAACTTTTCAAACAGCTAATCCAACTTGAGAACTCCCAATGGTTTCTCACCAGAACAAATCTCAGGTATGTGCTCCCTATGTTTCCCAGAGCATCTGAAAGCCCTGTCTCTCTTCTCTGTCTCCTACAGACTCCTTTGAGGTGAGCTATGCTTAGCCTATAAAACTGTAAGTGACCCAATCCTGCTTGATCTGCTATAGATCCACAGCACTGGCAGTAATTCCAATACAAGATCACCTAGATCAGTGGCTCAGAGGATCTAAACCAATTTTAAAAACCCCAGCAGTTTCTCATTAAAAAAAATTTCAGGTACAAGCTCCTTGTATTACCTACAGCATCAAAAAGCCCTGTCTATCTTCTCTGTTTCCTACAGACGCCTATGATGTGAACTACGTCTAGCCTAGAAAGCTGTAAATGACCCGGCCCTGCTTGATCTACTACTTATTCACAAGACTGGTAGTAATGCAAATACAAGCTCACCCAGATTAGTGGCAAAGAAGATTAGAACCCTGACTGCAACCCAGATGCCCTAAGTTCAGTTAGTGGCTCCAACACTGGAGGAGCAGGACAGGGCAGCATGAGAATGAGCTGCTTTTGTCAGATTGCTCATCCCAAGGAGAGGGACAGGGAAGGGTGTGCACTTAGGAACACTGCTGCTGTTTATCTCTAGTGTAAGTTAGGGGTGAATGGAGGAGTTGTTGTCTACAACGGGGGCAGGGCATTGGCAGAGTTGCACATAAAGGTGTGGATCCTAAATTACAGTGTCCACTGAATGTCAGCCCCTTGAACAAAATGTGCCCACACAGGGAGTGAGTCAAAAACAAACAAATACAAAACTGATGGCTCTAAATCTATATTGCAACAGGACAGAGTACCTTTTGATATAACTAAAATCCATCTTAAAGAATTCCTCACCTCTAGACAAACTTCCACATTCTGCAAAACAAAGTATATTCTTCACAATCCTCAACTCTAACTTAGATAAATGGATGGGAAACCACAAATTTACCTTAGGCATATTCCCCCAATCCCTTATGGACAGGAGGATTAACTAGTTGAGTTAACTACTGGGACTTTAGTGGTCAGGCTTCAAAAGACTTAACCGACCCATTTTCAATGAAAACTGTAAATCTACTAATGGCTGAGACTGTGGTGTACTGACATCTACTTCCAGCCCTGATGTAACCACATTCTCTCATTAATAAGAATTTTAATGCATTCCTCTTCCTGCGGCTGTGATTCAGGGTTATTGTCACCTAGTTCTTCTCCTGATGCTGTCAAATGACTATCCTTCAGGAAAAAACAGGCTCTACAGGAGTCACATTTCATTCCCCATGTGGCTTCCTCCATTTTTACTCACATTTTTAACACCTACATTGGGTTCAATCTAATCAAAACCATTCCCTAGTAACACAGCTACATGGATATGATCAAATACTTCTACTCCCTTAATCTCTTTAAAGCTTTTCAGTCAGGGAAGACCCTAGTCAATGGTATTTGGCAAGGTACACCTCCTGCTATTCAGCTTAGAGTACTGGCTTTCATTTCAAGAAATATTCCTTCTACATTATTGTGGGCTTTCTAACTGTAATGTCAAATGTAACATCCCACTGTACAGCTAACTAGATATGCTCTAGATGCTTCTGATTATATAAAAACTTGCCTCCCATCTACCTAATACCATAGTATCATTATAATTGTTATGACTATGATTAAGACTTGACGTGTAACCAGTTTACATGGCAGTTACTCTCTAATGATCTACTTGCAAAATACCTCATCTTTCCAAACACCTGCCCTCCCAGTACCACAAATTTCATTCACCTAAAGGAATTTGCTGGTGTCTTTGTCTGTTCCTGTGGTAACCCCTATAATAGTTTGTGGCACCAAAATACGCTTTTTAGGTACTTATACCCTTCTGGCCAGATACTAGGTGGTACTAGCTACCATGTCAGTATTAGTTTCATAGCCCCTCCCTCTTTAGCCAAGTCCTACCTCCATATAACATCTGTAAAACACAGCTCTAGCAAATAGGTCAGACATATTTTTTCCTGCTGCCTTTACATTAATCCCATTCACCAGACAGAGTAAAAGGTGTTAATGTTATGTAAAAGTCAGTATATGCATTATTTCTTTCCCTTTTGGCACTTCTAAATTTAGTTTTATAAGCTTCAGACGTTTAGCATGTAGTTAATAGTTTTATCACATACATAACCTATATGTTCTTGAATAATCATTATACTGTCCATGTAAAATGACTTGACTGTCTGCAAGGGTATCAATAGCTCAATTTATTGTTAAGACTCCTTACATTACTTAAGAGAAAAGTCATGTTAATATTTGGTTTGGTGTTTAGTAAAATCTAAGTGGAGGCTGAACAAGAACAGTTTCACCATTCCTCTAATGCAATGTCCTAGGTATTTGTTCCCTGTGTGGCCCAGATGAATGTTATCCTTCCAAAAGTAATATGATTCTGTTATCAAATCTTCTCAGAGGAAAATGTACCGTAACTGTATATAACTTAATTTATATAATTCAGTGTTGAATGTACTAGCCTGCCTCCACTTATACCTGGGTCAGCTGTAAGATAGGAACTTGTTCACATATTCTTGGTGTCAGCACTGGCTGTTGTCAGTTATGTTCTTTAGCAAAAGCCATTTTATGTGTTGTCAGTATACACAGTGGATATAGTAGGCCTATCTTATCTGTAAGGCAGTAAGCACAGTAAAGTGTACAATCACTCAATCTGAAAATAAGCAAGCCAAAGACACTGTACTGTTGTTATTTTTTATTGAAGAGGATTAAAAAGCCTGACTAGTAGGGGCTCTAATGATTCTGATGGATTGCCCACTTCATAATTGGCAAGAAAGTGTAAATTAAAAACATTTCCTTACTCTGGCAAAAACAGTGAAGAATATTTGGCATCCCTGGTGGAGGCCAAGGTACTACTGGATGAGTCTGGTGAAGGAGCCATCAGCAAGTCTGAGAGTGAAACGTGAACTGAGAAAGATGGGGATGGAATTGCAATGATGCATGCTGAGAAAGAGAGGTAAGAGAAGGCACTCATTAGCCCTTGACATTCTTTGGTGATATGTACTCAGTTTCTATCACCATCATCAATAGTACACCATCTCTTAGAACCATGGTGGTGAGGATTTTGATAGTTTCTTGATGAGTTTTGAATGGGTATGCTTTATATAAAAACACCATTAATAACATCAATACTAAGAGGATATTCGGGATATCATATTAAAAGGAAAAGGCACAGCGGTAAGGTTACATCAATCTAAATTTGAGATAAAGTTAATACTGTAGTAGTACATCAGAAATTATGAGTGTAAGGATTACAATAAAACAACTAATTTACAATGCCATGGGGTTCTATATGTTTCTGTAGTTAGAGGGTAAGAATAATACTAGATGTTTTGAGGAACTCAGAGTTCACTCTGATGGGAACATGACATTTAAAGCTGGTGATTGTTCCAGGATATGCTAGTCCACAATAAGTTCATAGTTTGACAAACCTTTAGTTGACTATGCCATCAGATCAGAGTATTACTAAGTTATAAAAAGACAACAAGGAAGCAAAATATTCTGTGTATTTTCTGGTTTAATAATGACATCAAAAGATGAAATGTCTCTGTTCAGGATGGATTATGTAGTTAAGACCATCTTACTGCAAGCTGACAAATAAGAAGACAAGAGTTTAATAAAAATAATGTTTTAAAATTATGAAAAACATTTTATAAGGCAGGCTTTACAGAGATAAACAGGGAGCTATGAACATAAAAATGGTTAGAGTTATCTGCAATGGATATCTGAGCACCACAGACACTGTTTTATAAGTTAAATAAGACTGTAGAAAAATATACTCCAAAAATGAAAGACTATGGTAACAGCAATGTGAAATCACCTTGGTGAAATAATTCTATCTAGAAATTAGTTAAAAGGAAACATCATCAATGGTCCATGTGCCAAAACTTCCCATTACTAAGACATAAAGAATGTCATCACATGGTGAAAACATACTCCAGAATAAAAATCAGGGCTTCCAAAGCAAACTATGAACTGAAACTGGTATAATTTACAATTACTAATAAAAACGCTATTTATAAATATATTAGAACCCAGAAAAAAACTACAAATGGGAGAATTATGTTAATGTAGATGGCAAGCCCATCACTGATACTGATTTAATAGCTCCATCTCTCAGTAAACATTTCCCAGCAGGCAGTAAGACTATAATTAATGCAATTCTAACAGATGTCACTGAGTCTAATATGTGCCAAATAGTAGGTGAAGAGGCTCACTTAAGGGCTCTTAATAGGCTGCATCCTGATTCTGATACAGGACCAGGTAATCAAAATTGTTATTTTTAGGCAAAATAAAGGACTCATTCTTACCATGCATGACTATTTTATTTCAAAGCACATTTTGATGGCATTTGTCCCTGATATCTGCTGAGAAGCAACTGTAAATACAATTCCTAAGGGTGACAAAGTAAATGGCATTAACAATTATAACTCTTTCAGTTTAACATGTACAATTTTGAAAGGCTTATTCTAGACATAATATCAGTGATACTGTTGCCTGTTTGGGAATTGACCAATATAGTTTTTGCCATGGAAGATCCAGTAACTTCACTGAAGCACTTACCAATGATATTCCTGCTGACTTGATGTATTTGAATCTACCTAAGATCTTTGACTCAGAACCTCACAAACCAATGCTTAGAACCTTAGCAAATTTTGGAATTAACAGACATTCTTCTAGGTGTAATTATTATCATTACCATTATCAAAAATATTAGAAAGAGTAGTTCATACTCATCTTATGCAATACCTCCAGAATAACATCCTACTCTCCATATTCCAGCATGGCTTTAGACCCTCCCACAGCACCCCAACATCATTACTATCATTTACAAACATAGTTAACCACCACAGAAACAAGGGTCTATTTACTTCTTCCATATTCTTAGACGTATCAAAAGACTTTGACATGGTTAACCACAGCATGCTTCTTGCAACTCTATGTACCCTAAATATAAGTCTTTCCTCTGTATCATGGTTTAACAGCTATTTGTCAGATCAACAGCAAGCTGTCCTGTGGCAAGACCAATTGGCCCCCTGCTACCAGTAACTATAGGAGTCCCTTGAGGGTTTATCCTCAGCCCTCTGTTGTTTTCCCTATTTACTAACCAGATATCTTCATCCTTGTGAACTGCCTCAGTAGTACAATATGCTGACGACACAACCCTTATATGTGCCACCCCCACCCTAAGTGAACTATAAACCCTACCCCAAAACACCTTCACCCAAGCCGAAACCTGGTTCACTAACATCAAACTTCTTCTTAACCCCAAAAACCCCAAACTAATTCTCTTTGACCCAGGTAGATCTCCTCCCCTGAGCAGCAACTTCATCATCAACTCCAGAGAAAACATTCAAATTAGTCCAACCACACACGCCAAACTGCTAGGCATAGAGATAGACAATAACCTGAAATTCGACATCCACATAGCATAAACCATCAAGAAAGTTAATAAAAAGCTAGACCTCCTCTACAGGAACAAACAGTTTATGACTAAACATACCAAGTCACTATTGCTAGGACTCATCTCCTATCCACCCTCCTCTACGCCTCTCCCATCTTGATTAATCTATGCCAAACCGAAATGAATAAAATGGAATCTTGCTATAATAAGATTGCCAAATTTGCATCTGATGCTTCTTACAGGTCCCACCACTGTCTATCCCTAAAACAGCTTAACTGGCTTGAGTTGCCTCATATACTCATGCTCAATCAACTCTCTATAGCTCACAAGCTCTACTACCTCCCAGAGTTAACCCCAGCACTTCAGCATTTAATACAGCCCCATATTCCCACTAGAGCCCTACGATCTAACAGCCAGAACCTAACAACTGTCATCCAACATAAAAACAATGCTGGTAAATCACTCTTTGCCAGCACCATTGCCAAAACCTGGAACACACTACAAATCCATATAACTTCTAGCACCCCCTTCTATCATTTCAAAAAGTTCCTTAAAACCCACTACTTAACTAACTGGTTATGCTCATGTTACACTCCAGGTTAAATCTAATTGTGTCACATGTTCAGATAAGTATAAACAGATTTGTCCTAAAAAGATTGTAAACCCAGATACTGGTAAAAATATATATATATATTTTTTTAAGTTTTTGACTATGTACCTCAATGTTTTTACTATGTACTTCAATGACTCTATACTGTACTAACTAAAACTGTTAACTTCTAACCTATTCTGTATTAAAATCAATTGTATGTTCTATATTTTGTTCTCTCATGTACTGTATTCTATTGTACTGTGGATCTTTTCTCCCCAGGCCTCCGCTGAAAATGGACTTGTATCCAGTCTGACTTTCCCAGTAAACAAATGTAAATAAATAAATAAATAAAATAAAGGTGGGTTAAAAAGTGGCTGTTGCTCAGGAAGTGCAGGGGAAAGGTAGACAATATATATACTCTACCTGTAGAAAAATAAAAATAGCTGTTCCATAAGGTACTGTCACTTTGTGTACAGATATCAATATGTGAACATGATGCTAAGGTGGGGTCAATAGTTAGTGCTGTTCAAAATGAAATGAAACTGAGGCACATACCTCTCAACCTTCTAGAGTAAGAAATCTGGACAAAGCCGTACGCTAATGTGGGACAAAGGCCCCAAAATAGGGACAATTTTTAAATACTGCTCTTACAACCTTAGAAAGTTGATAAAATACCAAGTTTTGCAGTAGCATGAATCTTCTGAAGGATATGAAGTGTGAAACTCAAATGCCTGTCACTATTTTTGAACTTTAATCTTTAATGATTTACCACTAATTTGACATTAAACCAGAATTTTATGAAAAAAGGGCCAAAATCTGTACATTCTGCGAAAATCTGTACAGTTGAAAGGTATGCGGAGGCATTATCTTGACACTTTAGAGGAATAGGCTATGTTTAGTAGAATATTTTTCAGCACCAAAAAGTATACACACACTATAGCACTTTCATATAAATAACAAGTAATATTCTTATTCTATTAATGATTAAATTTTACATGGGTTGTAGAACTTACTAATAGTTAAGCATTGTACTTTGTTCAGATTTTTTTTTGTGGAGCTTTTCTCCCAGGGCCTCCACTGAAAAAGGGCTCTTAAAGGCCCGGTGGACTATCCCAGTAAACAAATGTCAATAAGTAATTAAATAATGGTGGATAGATCCTTTAAATTTGAAGATAATGCCAGTTTTATAATAAGGAAAAATGATTTGGATATTTTTAGAACAATCTCTTTAAAATGCCCTGAGGTTCTGTCAATCCTTTTTTTTAACAGTGGTAAGACTTATTACAGAATATGATGTATCATTTTGTATTTATGGGTCTCAACAAATAAGAAAGCTAGAATAAGTCCAGTCATTTTAAACTATAAGAATTACTAGTTGCTATGATGTGATATGTGCTGGCAAAACTAAACTAACATTGTACACAACTGCATATAGGTTGTTTCATGAAGACATGATTCTACTCTTCATTTGTTAAAATATGACTCATTATCTAACACAGTGGACACTATCTTCTTACACAACCTGTACTTACCCAAAATAATAACCATTAGGTGAAAATTCAATAATGGAATACAAATCTAAGAAGAAATTTATTTTAACATCACGATTGTTAGACTATGGAATTCACTTCATCTCAGCATAAGACAACTTAACACATTTAATAACTTTAAGGCGCTAGAGACAGTTTGTGATCTCCTGTACAGTTGGATGTAGAAACCGCAGCAATCTTTTCTGTCCTGTGTCTGCTATTACAATCACATTAAAACACTGAAGATATATATATATATATATATATATTTATATATATATATATATATATATATATATATATATATATATATATATATCAGTATCAGTTTAAGGGTGTATACACTTATGCAACCAGTGTATTCTACGTTTTTTTATTTTTTATATTTTTCCCCTAACAGATTTGTTTGTTTTTCAGTTGAATTGTACAGGTTATAGGTCACATGAAAGGTGGGAAAAGTTTTGAAATTATTTATTGTGGTCTCATTTTTTATATCACAAAAACCTGGCATTTTAACAGGGGTGTGTAAACTTTTTATATCCACTGTAAATATATCTATATAGCTCTATATATATATATATATATATATATATATATATATATATATATATATATATATATCTACACACACACACACACACACACGCATATATATATATATATATATATATATATATATATATATCACACACACATATATATAGAGAGAGAGAGAGAGAGTAGACAAACCTCACCACTGACAGTCAAGTATAAGGTTAACAAACATAGTCTAGAATCCCCAAACACATAGTTCAGACATTAGGTGTGGCTAAATGTTAATGCACAAACAATAAATAACCTACAAATGACCTGGCAACTGCATTATCAGATCTCCTTTGCTTTCTACTTTAAACAAGCATTCATTCCTCCTGCACTTAATCTAATGGCAAATGTCCTTAGACTAGCGTAAACCTCTGGCACAGGCAGCTTTACAGCTTTATCCCAAAATGTTATCACCAATAATCAGCATTCTTATAAACCTCCTGGGTATCCCTATCTGAGCTGATAGTGCTTTGCTGAGTAATTGTTATAGAACCATGAGTAGCAGGTGATTGGTATAGTACTATAGGCAGTAGGTTATTGTTATTGTGCTACGTGCAGCAGGTTGTTGTTATTGTACTACGTGCAGCAGGTTGTTGTTATTGTACTACGTGCAGCAGGTTGTTGTTATTGTACTATATGCAACAGGTTATTAGTATTGTACTACGTGGAGCAGGTTGTTGTTATTGTACTATGTGCAGCAGGTTATTAGTATTGTACTACATGCAGCAGGTTGTTGGTATAGAACCATATGCAGCAGGTTATTGGTATAGTATTATATATAGCAGGTTAAAGCCACGGTGGTACAGCGGTAGCGTTGTTGCCTCACGGCAAGAGGTTCTCCTGTTTGATTATCAGCTGGAGTGCCTTCTGTGTGGAGTCTGCATGTCCTCCCCGCGGTCGAGTGGCCTCCGAAAGACATGCGTGAATGGGCGTGCCTTCGCTGAAGGTTGGGAGTCGGGCTGGCAGCTCGGCACCATAAAAATCTACTGCCAATCATGAAAGTACTGGAGTTCCGCTGTGGCGACCCCTAACCGGGAAAAGCTGAAAAGAAAAAGATTATATATAGCAGGTTATTGGTATAGTATTATATATGGCAGGTTATTGGTATAGAACTAAATGCAGTAGGTTATTGGTAGAATACTATATACAGTAGGTTACTGGCATTGTACTATATGCAGCAGGTTATTGGTACAGGACTAAATGCAGTAGATTATTGGTATAGAACTATATGGAGTAGGTTATTGGTATTCTACTATATGCAGTAGGTTGCTAGCAATTTTCTATATGCAGCAGGTTACTTGTACAATACTATATGCACCAGGTTATTGGTATAGTACTATATGCAGCAGATTACTGGTATTATACCATATACAGCAGTTTGTTCAAAAATTTTCTGGGACTGATTCCATAGATCCGAAGGTTCATTTAGTTATTTTCCACAATCTCTAAGCTGTGCAACCATATTTATGAAACAAGATATATACCTCAAAATCATGAGACATTTGCTTAGTTAGTTAGCTAGCTGGTTATTTAGTTAGTTTGTTAACTGCATAAGTGAACTGGTCCAGGGACCATTTTTATCCACAACCTGTGCCAAACAGGTAAAAATACAATATACATTATAATCAGGGACAGTCTTGGGTGAGTGAAAGGCTCCACAGGGCCCTGCTGGACCCCCCATGTGCATTACCAATTCCCTCTGTCTGTCATGGCTCCTCGTGATGCCATGAAACAAGGTACCATTGACAGTGATTTAGGCTGAGTACTAACGACCACCGAAAGACAGCCACTGTCTGTGCACCTCTCTGATGTCAGACTTGGACAACATTGAAAAGAAAAATAGAACATAACATTTTTCAACCTGTTGCTATCTTACATATAAAAATAGCATGCCCCCCTCCCCCCAAAATAGCCACCTATATACAAATCAGATGTTTGATTATACTCAACGTGAAAAAATAATGATCACAGTTATGTTTCCACCTTGTTACTCTTACACAGTATACTGCTTCTACACAAGCTATAGTGACCCCTTGTGCACACCTCTAAAGCTTGTGAGGAAAGTTAAAGAAGAATTACCACTCTTTCCCCAGCCCAACACTATCAGTGTTGACCTTTGCACACCTTTGAGGTTTGGGAACAAAACTAATGATAGGATGACATTGCCTCCAGTCACCCACAGAAGCTAGAAAGACAAAGTGGGGATTCAGAGCAGAGGCAACTTCTAAGCCTCTGTCAAATTACACTGATATTTCCTTGGGGTGTGGAGGGCACCAGGTCCCCAGAAGCTCTGAAGGTCTAGATGTTCTGTTATGCATTTTATGCCTTATTTTTTGAATGATTAGTATTGGAGCTGAGCAAATGGCAAGAAGGTCAGTTACTTTCATCCGGGCAACCCACAAAAGGCAGTTATAGCCACTTTTGTATGCAGTTCAGGTGTATGACTGTGATAAAAGAAGATGGCCGTGCATTGTATTTCATCTTTGTTCCACATAAAAAGTTGCTGCACAAAAATCACATTAGACCTGCAAAGCCAGACTAATGAGCAAACAACAGGAAGCAGATGATCATTTTCATCTTCAGACAGCCCCAGCAATTATAGCTACTTTGAATGTATATAATTCACTTGTCCAGTTAAGTAGTCTACCTTACTTTGCACAAATGCACACTAGTCCTGGAAAGCCACATAGTGACTGTTCAAACTGAACAAACAACAAGATGGTCAAATACTTTCAACAGATATAATCACCCAGCAGTTATAGCTACTTGTGTGAGCACTTCAGACCTCTGAAATAAAAAAAAATTATGTGTCTGTATTCTATTTCAGTTTTGTTCAATGGATGCAGTAGCCATACACACATTAAAGTATTCCAAGCTATTTCACACAAATCTCCGTAATCCTGCAAAGTCAGACTAATGAGCAAAGGGAAGCCATCACTCATATTCCCCTACAGGAAGGCCATTTTTTTATGTTATTATCTTAATTCACCCAGTTAGTAATACAGCAGCATTTACATCAATATGCATTATCTGAAGAATAAGAAGTATGGAACGCCAATGTCTGACATTCATATCTCTCAACCTCTTGGGGAGACACAGTCCCAAAATCGGGGATAGATTTTTGGGTCTATATCACTTCAGCAAAGTGAGAGTTCAACTAACAGCATTTCATCAGAAGTGCCATTCATCGAAATCTGCTCTTGTGGGTGGCTGCTCCCCCCACACCCCCGCTAATTATATATACCAATTCCAAGATCGCACTACAGTGGGGAAAGGGCAAATTTCCTGATCCTCACTGTACCACAAGCACTGTTCGCTGAACTGAATTTCCGCTGAAGTAATATAAACCCCAGATGTTAAGTGTAGCTCTTATGAACTTGTAGAACTGCTAGAACAACAGGTTGTGCATTAGCATTTTCTGAAGGATATAAAATCTGACACTCAAATGTCTGTTATTATTTAGTGACTTTGGTCCACAGTGATCTGTCAAAAGAAAAAACACAAATTTTATGAGGAACAGGCCAAAAATATGAGGCAAAGATCTGGAAAGTTGAGAGGTACACTGGCATTTTCTACCAAATGTAATACAAAGCATTTCACCAGAAAAATCAAAATAGTTTACAAGGGACAGAGCAAGATTATAACACAAACTAAATCAATCCTAGATTAGGCCATTACGCAGTAGGAAAACATGCCAAAAGAGCAACTGAAGGGTTATTTTTTAAACTTTTATAATTTATATTAACAGCATAGGAACATTTCATTAATATCACAGTTCATCCTAACAAGGGATACCCACAACAAGTTATAAGTTTAAAACTAATGCCATGTTACATGGATCACTCCAAACAGGGTTAGTGAAATGACAGCATTCAAAATCTGGGAAAAACATAACTGCGAATGCAAGCAAGACATAAATATGACTGTGTAATATGACTGTGTAAACAGTCAAAAAAGGTGCAGGTCTAGTCAGGGTACTCTTAGCAACTCTGACTGATAATAACAAACCAAAACTTTAAAATATCTTGGTTCTGACATACACCCAAGCAGACACTCCCACCCAGCAGTTATAGCTACTTGCGTTATTCTCAAACCACATTGGCACAGTAAATAAACAGAGATAAGAACAAACAAAAACACAGTAAAATGAATGCAACTCCTTTAATTAAAATTTAAGCACTTTCATTTCCTCATACTTTGTGACTTCTTCACAACTATATTTTAAATGTTAAACGTATGCAAATGACTGCCCAATATCAACTCAGACATGATGCACTTTTAAAGACAGGATAGCTTTAAACATAATATGTAGAAAACCTACACCTCCTATTATGTATAAGCATCAAATCATTATTAACCTGTTGGTGTGTTGTGTAAAAATGTGTAAATGTAATATCAATAACTTTACATATAAAACACAATTTTTACAAAATGATAAGTATGGTTATGTCAAGGGACAAAGTTTTGGCATGCTTCAGGAGAAGATCCTGCATTCTTTGTTTTTATCTGAACTTAAAAAATGTTTATGCACACAAAACAGTATCACCAGCTAAACAAAAATTAGAATGCATCAAATGTTATAAAATCAATTCTATTTATGGAGCACAAACATGGACCTTCCTGAAAGCCAGTGTCCAGAAATTGGAATCTTTTCAAATCCATGACCTCAGATAAATTTTAAACATCAGCGTGAAAGACCTCCAAAGACAAAATGATATACAAGTGATGTGCAATCAGCTTACTGCAGAACGAGAACTAAAAAAGTGCAGGCTGTTATGGTTCAGACATGCAATGCATATGATCATGAATATCCTAACAGTAAGGTGCTTTGCACAGGCAAAGCCTGCAAATAGGAGCACTCCAAAAATGTCACAAAAGAAAAAGCTGTGGACAACTTGTACCCTTTACACCTGATAACATATGACACACTGGCCAAGGGCAGAAACAGGAGCCAATACAGAGCCATTGTTCATTCTGCTATACTGCTGGCAGCCGCATCAAACAGGCTCTATGCCTTATGGACACTTATAGCACTAAGTGCATCATTAATGCATTCACTAGATGAACATGTTTGTATGACTAACCTAAAGGACAGAAATAAAATAAATAATACCAGTAAAAAGTGACAATATGACAGTGAGCACATGGAAAAGTTGCGGAGTGTGTTGTTTCAATTACCAAGTTCAGTTTGGACTGTGGGGAGAACAGGTTCTATTTAATGGGTTATTTCATAATTAAGTTGCTATGGTTAGCCATTAAAAGCAATGTTTCTGCACCAACAGACGAATGCATGTACTGGGTCTATGAAATGCATAATTTAGTGCACTCTGTACACTGAGATCTGTAATAGTGGTTAGTGATTTTCTACAAATTCTGTTCTGATGTTCCAATCTTTAGGGGGAATATAATGAGGTTATGTGTGCTGTAACATATAGATCAAAGTATCTGAGTAGGAAGGAACAGGGTTAGACTGAGGATGTTAATATCTTAAAATAGAAGAAGAAATCACAGGTGGAGGCTGCAGCACAGTAGTTTGTGAATGCAGAGTGAAAAGGTGTGGTGTGGTGCGGTGTGCCTCATTCTCAAGGATAGATACATTTTTAGGGATGGTAGGAGGGCTGACAGCAAGGGATACCCTATGGAGGTGTTTAGAGAAATTGTAGCAGAAGTGAAAGGTTGGACTAGAGGGGATAAAGACTTCTGCAATCATAAAAGAGGGATTGTGGTACTAGGCATGAAAAGGAGATACAGAAGGAAGAAAATATGTGTTGTGGGGACTCCCATGGTTGGTATCTTTGTAGGATAAAATAGGAATGGTGTCTGATGGAATGTGTTGAGTGAATGCAGAGGAGTGTTTTTATTTTTTGAACCTAAAGGGTTTTTAACATAGCTCTGATCATAGGCTGCAGAGCAGAGGCCCATACTGGCAGGGCCAATGAGAAGATACATAATGTGTAAGAAAGCATGGAATGAAGCAGAGGCCCATACTGGTAGGGCCAATGAGAGGATACATAATGTGTAAGAAAGCATGGAATGAAGCAGAGGCCCATACTGGTAGGGCCTATGACTGGATATATAATGTGTAAGAAAGCATGGAATGAAGCAGAGGCCCATACTGGTAGGGCCTATGACTGGATACATAATGTGTAAGAAAGCATGGAATGAAGTTAATGACATGAAATGTCAGGGGTTGAATCATCCACTTAAGAGGAAATGGATTTGGAGAAGGATAAAAAGAGATGGGAGAGGTTGTTGCACTGCAGGAGGTGAAGCTGAAGAAGAAAGAGGTATGAACACTAGAGGGTCAGAGGTATAAGAGAGTAAAGAGATTGTTGTCATTTGTCTTTCGGCTTTTCCCGGTAAGGGGTTGCCACACCAGAACTCCGGTCCGCTAATGATTGGCAGTAGATTTTTATGAAACGCCGAGGTGCCAGCTCGACACCCAACCTTCAACTAAGGCACGCCCATTTATGCACACATGTCTTTCGATCGCCACCCAACCGTGGGGAGGACATGCAGACTCCACACACAAGGCACTCCCAAGCCAAGCCAAGAATCGAACGGGAGAACCTCTTGCTGTGAGGTAACAATGCTACCGCCGTACCACCGTGGCATTTTATAAGAGAGTAAAGGGTAACTGTGCAAAATGAGGAGTGATAAAAATGATGAAGGGGAGTGTGATGATAAAATCAAATATGTTGAAGAGCAGCAGAAATGACTGTCAGTGGTTACAGATTAAAGAACGAGTTTATGTTACTAAGGTCAGTATATGGGCAAAACAAGGATGATCCCGAGTTCCTCCAGAAGTATTTTGATGAAGAGAATGAGGGGAAAAGGGAATAATGATTAACAGGAGAAGATTATAATGTGGTTGCATGCCCAGATCTGGATAAGCTATACGAGTCTAAGAAATATCATGTAAGGTGTAGGAAATCATAAATGAGGGGATAGGGGATGAATGAAAGCAAGATTTTGCAGAATGCTATAAATTATAACACTTTTAAGAGATAAGAAGAAACAGTTAACAAGACAGACTGTTTCTTGGTAGCTGGTCAAGAAGTAACCTAACAAAATAATGAGGTTTCTCACCCAGAGTCTACATAACTAGTATAATCTACTCACAAATTTAGAGAAATAACTAAGCCGAAAGACACAACAACAACAACAACAACTGAACATAATGTACTGAAAAATATTACTGTACCTAACAAAACTAACAAAAATGTAGATGCCTCTGAAATAAAATACCTAATTTCAAATTATTCACAAATAAAAGAAAAAAATAAGAGATGTCATGTTTGTCAACTAAGAAAATTCAAAGACACTGGGACACATATGTGGTGGAATAGCTTTTATGGAACCAACTGGAAGTTATAACTCCTGATGAAAGGCTTGTATTAGCTCAAAGACTTGTGTAATTCCAGAAACTATACTGGTTAAGTAAAAGGTAATATATCACATCTATGTTCAAGTAGCTTTGTGTTCACAAATAAAATATGTATACAAACATTTAATAAAATAAAGAAAAAAATAGGCCTGCAATATTGTATTGTTGCTGTTGCTTTGCCAAAAAGTGTTGCTTTCTCCAGCATACCGTAGAACATCAAATTATGGAGTATGTGTATCCAAACAGATGCAGAAAAATAATGACCAATGTTGTAAGGCTCTGGTGTGGCATGGACAACAGCAGCTAACAGCAGAGCTGTGTTATAGCAAAGTATTTCCTGTCGCTCAGAAAATGGAAACGTTGTCAAGGTATTAGGATAATGCTTAATCTACAAAGCTTTGCTAACAGTAAACCTTCCTGTGAACAGAACACATTAAATAAGGCTTTATTTTATAAATAGGTACAGGTATCCTTTTTCTGTTTCATTTAAAATGTACTCTGCAGACAGTAACTAAATGTTGAAATAATTAGCAGTAAACACCATACATAACTCTTCTCCCTAATTAGGAATCAGCCTAGGTGCTTAGTAATATGAATATACTGTTTAATTGGGAAAAGTCAAGGACAGAGACCAATTAATGACATTAATACAGAAAAGTCCAGTTTACTGTAATTATCTCAAACTCCCACTGTAATTGTGTAGTTTTATGACTACATATCAACGTGTACATGAATACATGTCAAGGTTTCTCTCAGCCAGCAGTCACATAAACAATTATCATGAGTATTCTTCATCTTTAACTTGCTGTATTTTGTTTAGGACTTAACTTTTGATTAAATATAACTGTCCTTTCTTGAGGACATGATCAATGCAGTCCTGCCTACAAATATGCAGAATTATTTAACCCCTATTTTTACTATAACTTTATCCTGTTTTACAAGGGGGCTCATGTCATGAATTTGGGTTTTTCATTTGGCCTACTACCAAGTATCTAGGCTATAGACATACCTATCATATTCTATGTTGCTCTGCAGTCTGGCCCCCTACAGCAAAACTATGTACTGCTTGTTCCCCCTAAGGATGCTGTAATGCATCTCATGTTAGTACTATAATGTTAGAAGCAATAATGCTATCATCATGTTTGTGTGCCTCTAACTGTTACCTGTGAGTCACTTTAGTTGCCAACAATTATCAATTTTACGCATTTTGACCCTGATCACAATATTTGCTTTTAAATACTCTTGACTGTTTTAGTGCTATCAGAATACTGACAACATATTTTACATTGTGCTGCATACTACTCAGATTTGCTCACATCAGTATGGTATACAATATTTGTTTCATAAACTTGCACATAATTAATTTTATAAAAGGTTGTTCTGCTATGCTTTCAGTGACTTACTCATAATGAAGTCTGTAAAAGTTTACACGGATGTACAATACCCATTTATAAACTATACTAATAAATCTCAGGCTATACTCTCACTCAAATGTTTTGTGTATGTACTTACTGCTTGTAGTTTATCATTTTTGTATTGTATTTTCCAGCCAGTGACTGAAACTGACATTTACAGGTCAATTCACTATCCTGCTGAGCAGACAGAAACAAATAATTAATAAATATGTATAACATTCTACTAAAAAAGTCTATGTACTGTATCTGCTCTATTTGTACTTAGCATTTCTGAATAAGTGTATAATGCACACTGCAATTTAAATTAGGGTTTCAAATTATGTCCACATGTGATAAAGCATTACAAATGGTATTTATTGAATACCTGGCTTAAATACAATTTGTACCAATAAAATGGAAATTTTATTTAATCATTTGTAGGCCAGGTAGGTAGTCTGAGTCCTGTGGATGCCTTCCAGCCAGAACCTGCAATATAAGGGCAATGAAAGACTATAGGCATGCAGAATTTAGAGTAGCCAATAAAACGAATGGCATGTTGTTGGAAGGCCTGGAAAAACTGAGGTACCCACTAGACATTCATACAGACGTAAGAAATGCTTGCCGCCTCCAACCATGCAGTAACCAGAGGTCAGGCTCAAACACTGGACCTGTGAAATAAGATCATTAACCAGTATGCTACCATGCTACACTGTTGAATACTCACTGATGCACAGTGTTTTCAGAATGAATATTATGAAAATTTATTAATCTACATTTTGTAGAGATTATGTGTAACCTTTCCTCTCAGCACTAAACTCATGCTAATTAATAAAGAACTTTGCAGGAGTTCAGGAATTGCTAGTCTTGGTCAATTTAGTCAAGTTATTTTGCAGACATGCCTTATCTGTAACACAGGTAATCAGTTTACCCAACTTCAGGTCACCTGCATATAGACTATAGAACACCTCAGAGGAAAAAGATAGGTCTGAAAGATACAATCTAAACAAGTAAGGGCCTAGGACAGAGCCCTGTGGGACACCATGACTGTAACCAAGAATTTCACTTGTCCAGTTGGTGTATGATACTTGCCATGGCCTATTTGTAAGCCATGCAGCTATCCATCTTATCAACAGTAAATAAATACCCACTTGCTCTGATTAATTGATAAGTGTTTTGTGTATGACCCTGTGAAATGCTGAAGTTAAATCTGTATAAATTACATCACAGCACAATTTTTCATTCATAGCTGTTATTATATTATTATAGAACATCATGTTACAGGTGGTAATAGATCTATTTTCAATATGCGCATGCTGATATATGGTATCAAGTACTAGCCTTTCCACTTCTGACAATAACTTATCCAATATTCCTTTCTCCATTATTTTTCCACAACATAAAAGTAGATTTAAGGGTGTATACGACTATGGGTTTGTCCTACTCCCCTTTCCCTTAAAGACAGGTTTAATAAGTGCATGTCTCCCATCTTGAGGAATCTTGTCATATTTCTTTGACCTAGTAAATAATAGATATAATGGTACTATAAGTTCTTGTTGAACTGTTCTCAGGTCATTATCACTAATTCTGTCTCCTCCCAGTGCTTTTTTGGATGAAATCTGCATAGTTCTTTTTCAATATAATCTAATTTAATTCCAGTATCTCAGATTATCTGGATGTCACTATAAAAATTTTATCACACCCTTTGTGGAGCCAAACTGTTTTGCATAAGAGTTTGTAAATATGTCTATAATCTTTTGTATCTGAGAACAAATTTTAGAATCTACACACAGTTTATCAATTTGTATATCTTTACTATTTCCACATTTTATGTATTTATAAAAATGTTTCCTAGTTCCTGTTATATTCAATATATTTATATAAATTTTCTTCAAAATTTTCTTGATCTCGTCTCACACAATGCTTAATCTGTTTGTTCAGGTTGTATATTTCAGTTTTCAAAGTTGTAGTTCTACCTCATTTCCATTTCTTATATTTTTGTCTTTCACTTTAATCAAGTATCTTGTTATTATGGAACAATATCCCCCTAATGTTGTATGCCTAGATCCTGAGGTTAAACATTTTTATATATATTTTTTTTTTTGCACTCAAACAATTTCTCTTTCAAAACTTTCCATATAACTTCTGCAGTTTTTCCACTCTAGGCACCACTCCAATTAATTTTACATAGTGACTGTTTTGCTTCCATATAATTTGTAATTAATCTTCTGTGCATTGATTTACATTTCAGTTTGGCAGAATTATCTAACAACAAATTAACCTCTATAAACCCATGATCAGTACCCATTAATGTTGGTAACATTTGACATCATGTAACAGTAATTTCTTTAGGAACACAAACTATTGTCTTGTATGTTCCTTTCCCTGGTAGGATTTTTTTACAATCTAAAGCAATTGTTGTTCTTGAACATGCATTGTGAATAATTTCCTTACTAATGTTGTTGAATCAATATTATTCCAGTCTATTTCTGGTAAATTTAAGTCCCCAGCTAATATTATTCTTCCCTCCTGTATTTCATGCAAGAAATGTATGAATTCCTCTAGGTCATCAGCACTTGAATTAGGTGGTCTGTACACTCCAACAATTGTTATATGTTGTTGCATTTATTGTCACAGTTACATAATCTATAGTATTGGTGTTACCACTGAATATGTAATAGTCACAGGTCTCATAACTATCTTTAATGCCTGTCATAATACCTCTATCCGTTTTTTTTGTTAGAATGTCTGTTACAGTAAAAAAATTATACCCTGACAGAACTGGTTTCCAGTCATTGTTTGTTAACCATGCTTCACATACAATAACAATGTCAATGTTGCGGGAACGTAGCAAATTTTCCAATAAAAATGTATTATTAATGCTCCTAGTATTAACAACCATCAGAGATACAACAAATGTTGCATCTGTGAACTGTTAAATTTTCGACTTGGCAAAATTCCTGCTTTGTGTTAGTTAAACATTGCAAAATATCTACTGCAAAAAATCTCTTCCCTAATCTTGACAAATGCACACCACCATGTCTGGACACATGTGCCAAAAAATTAGGCTCCGATGTACTACAAATTTCCATTTTTTAAAAGGGCCAAATAATTTTTCATGTAGGTATTTACTCAAAAAACTCTTTTCTTTCACAGTGATCTGACTCTCCTCTCTATATGTGATTTGTGAAAAATATGTCATGACACCAGTACAAGCTATACTATCTAAGAGGGCTGTCAGTTCCCCTACTAAGAGTCAGATAATCCTTGCAGATGAGATCATTTGTACCGACATGAATAAAAACAGATCCATAGGCTTTCTCACATCCACTATTTTTGTTCCTGGCAAGCATAACACTATTAGATGTTCATTATCTTCTCTACAAATGTAAATATCAGTTCCTCTAATAAATCAATCTCCATTTATAAGAATATCTTTTTCTAACCAGATCTGAAAAATCTTCACCTTCTAATTCAGTAATATCTGCTCTATCAATTGTTACAAAGGATTGATCTTCATCCCAGTTAGTCTTATTAATCCCTCTGTTTTCATTGCTTATTACATTTACAAAAATACAATTCTCATCCAGCTGTCTTTGTACATCTACAGCTTGACCCTTGTTGTCAGCATCTGTCTTTCTCATCTTTTTTCTTACAGTAATGTTCTTCAATTCTTCCATGTTCAATTTAAATTTCTTTCCTTTTCACTCCCCCCCCTTGCCTCTTTTTTTTACCTTCTCTTTTGAAAAAATTATGCTTTTTTTGAAGACTGAAGGTTTTCTGATAGAAAAATTTTATCATTCCCTGTAGTCTGTGTTACATAACAAAGCAATGTCCTTTTTACTATGTATTCTCTTTACTTCACAGACATTTATTAGTTTCTTTTTCTTCCTTGTTGTTTGTCGTGAACTTCTTCCTTTCTTTCTTTTTTATTTCCTTTGAAACACTGAATCCTCAGATTGCTGAATACAGTATCCAGAATTACAAGGTTGTCAGGGGCATTGTCTTATTTCATAGGGGTTGAGTGAACTTTACAGACAATAGACACGTCCTTTCCTAAATGTGTTCTATTTGCTCTTTGCCTAACATTATTTATCTCACCAGTCCAGTCATTAATGCATGAAACAGTTCTCCAAGCTGTGCCAATTGCACAAGTGCAATCATCATCAGCAAATCAACCAACTATTGACATGAGGAACACAGATCACCAGTGTATTCAATTGTTACCTTTAAATATACATAGCATTTAATAACCTGTACAAGATATTTCTGCTTTAGTAAATCACTAATGGTACACTCATTTAAGGAATCCATATTCAGCTTCAAATGAATAAAAAAAATATAAAAGAAAAGAATAATCAAAATCAGTTACCACAACATTCAAAGAGAACTTAAATCAACTTGTATGAGAAAAAGCACACAACCAACATACAACTAAATACTAAAGTAAGTACAGTAAAGTTGTTGCTCTGACCATACAAGTTCTGAAAGTCAGACAAAAGCTGGAATTTCTTAATGTCACTATCACTCGCAGTCGCACCTCTTTTTAACAGTAAAGATCAATAAATCAGTGAGGGGTTACTATACCTTGCTATATGCTCAAATTGTGATCATTTTTATATAGGTAAAACCACAAAGAAATTTGTAAATAGAATAAAGGAGCATATTTTAGCTATAAAGAAGAGAGATGGTACAAATGCATTAGCTAGGCATGCTAAGCCTAAGTGTAGGATTTCATGTCATCTGTCAGAAATCTGCTCTGGATGTAAAAATAATGCACTAGCCAAACACCTTTCTCTTCATAAAAGACACACAGGTTTTAATTTCCAGATCCTGGATCGCATAGACATGGGTGATCTTGAAGGAGACACCCTGAATATTCTGGAGAAACATGAACTCAGGTGGCAATTAAAGCTGAACTCTCTTAGGAAGCCTGGACTAAACTACTACTGTTCAATTAAAAGTGTACTGGAGCTTAGAAAATTGCCACACTGTATACATGACTAATTTTATTTTATTTTATTCTTCCAGTTGGTTTTAAATACCATGTTAAATCAGTTTTAATTTAAGTGTATATTGCGTTTCCATCATCATACATTTTTTCTTATTATTTTTTCTTTTTCTTGTTCTTTTGTCCACTTTATTCAAAATGATGTGTAATAACAATACTAACTAATTATACAATAATATTTTCATAGCTAGTATTTAGGGTTCTTGTACACAAACCTGAAGAAGTCTAGAAGGACGAAAGCGATCTTTGTTAACAACCGGTTATGAAAAAAGAATATGATTTTTACAATTGATTTTTTACAAGCAAAGTGTATATGTATATATTTGTATATTTTTTTTTGATTGCCAAATGGACTAAGGTTGATATATTTCCAGACACGCAGTATTTTGTCTTGGATAAAATCACAGACTTAATAATAATCTACTTAATAATTTGGTTAAGAAAGAGGTACCACATCATTATAAATTTTATTTAAAGTACATAAGGGTTATATTATTATGACAGCTACTAAGTAGGGCAGAACCAGCTCGAATGTCACACTGATAGGGGAAGGGATGTAAATTTAAACACGTGTACCAATAACACTTTGTTTTACAGCACAATAAACTACTCCCTTGCCTGATAAAAAGTATACATATATTTAGAAAGCTTGTGAGGAAACTATTACTCTGTTATTTTTGTTTTACTTTGATTGCTTATTTGTGTACTTAATAAAGGATTTTCAACAAGAAACAGACTGCCTGCATTGCTTGGATTACTTTCAAATACTTAGTAATTCTGTACAATATTTCAAATTATATATTTTTTATTATTTTTTTTTTTTTACTTGATGAGTTTAAGTTTGCTACTTCTGCTACTATTGTCTGATCTGATTAATATATAGTGATTAACTAGAGCTATATGGACTGACTGGGAAGTAAATACTGTGGGAAGAAATAGCCAGGGAATTGTTATGGCTTGGCTTGTATAGGCCCTAGGGCCGATAGCCTAGTACCAACCTATGAACTTATGAACCTATGAAAATCTTCCACACAGAGAAGTTTCTTACACTGTTTTGTTTTTGGCCCCACTATACTTGTTTATTGGGTTGTTTGAGACTTTGGGGATACCACGGAGATTACTTGTTTTTTTTTTTTTTTTTGTTGGTACTTTGGTTTCTGTGATGAAGGTTTTTGATCTGTCCAAGGATCCCTGATTTGGAGTGGAATTCCAGCATTTTAAAACATGGATAATGACAGACTAGATTTACTAATTGTACCTATCTGGAATGATACAGAAGCAGATCAGATACAAACGGATACAGAAAATGGACAGGGAAGAATGGGCCCAGAAAATATGAATTCAGAGACTTTTTCTAAACTAGAAAAGCAACTGAAATGCATGCAGAGTCTCTACTGGGAACACATTTATATACAACAAAGCATAGATAAGAAGAGACTACCCAGGGGACTTAGATTGAACAAAAGACCGATGTGGAAAAGTATGGATGATTCACTTTCTAAGGAATGGGAAGATATTTTAGAGGATGCCCACTACAAACTTATTTGTCTGCTAGTAAGGAACAACCTTAGTGTGCAGGAAGGTACAAAGGCTGATATCACATCTTTAAAACAACATTGGAAAATGAGAACCACAACAACCTAGATGCTAAATTTGAGCTGCTTAAAGAAAGAGTGAAAGGATATGAGCAATTCATTAAAGAAAGAAAGATTAATAAACTGAAACAAGATCAACTGGACAAAGATAATCCTGGGAGACTTACTAAGAGGTACAATAATAATAACAACAACAAGAGCAGGAGAACTAACAGACAAGGTTTTTGTTATAACAGGGGATATAAGGGAAAGTATAACCAGACCAGCAGACCTCAATGGGATTTTCCCAGGGGAGATCCTCGCACAAAACCAGATAGGGGCACAATACAGGACCACCAGGAGGCTGCCCCCCCCAACATCACATTCCCCACCATCCCAATCCCCTCTGGCTATCAGCACTCAGCAGAAGCCTTTGACATCACAGAAGGATTAGGACAGGAACATAAGCCACAGAGGCAACCAGAACCAACAGAGAGTTCTACAGGACAAATTAAAGGACTACCAGGACAACTGGGACCACAGGCAATCCAGCGACCAGGAGCAGCAGCACCTTCACAGAGACCAGTTTCTTCAGGAAGACCAATATTGACAGCACAGACATCAACCACCACACCAATACCAAAGCCAGCACAAGTACCAGAACAAGAATGACAACCACCACCAGAGCCCCAGAGCCTGTCCTTCTAACCAAGCTCCCCCCTACCACAGCCACAGTGAGAAATGCTACTACAACCCACCAAGATTCCAGAAAGCAGAGGACAAATTCCAGAGGTCTCAGACTCTATCCATGAACCCCCTGGGAGACAGGAGAACCAAACAGTGGACAGGGGTGAGGGAAATACAATACCTTGGCAATCCCAACTGGAACCCCGTCTACAACCCAGGTCCCAGGCTCAGATGGAGGAACCAGCCACAATAACAGGCACAATAACAACAATAACAGGTGCTCCACTTATCTGGAACCACTCTGTTAAAGCACTGACTGAAGATGAAAAAAGTCTATTGTCCAAAGGACTTACTGTTGTACCAAGCTGCAGGAGTGAGGTTGTTCGGGTACTGGTAGACCTTAAAATTGAAAATAAGCCTATTAATGAAATTATAAAAAGGCCTAGCAGCTATTGTCCACCACTACATCAAACATTAGCTGCTTTTGAAGTGAAATGTGAGATGGATATCAGGAAACTACTTAAAAAACCTCCTAAGAAAAAACTTTATAACTTAACAGGGGGAGAAAGAAAAGCACTGATTGCACTAGGCAATGATAAATCCAGGCGTGTAATGAAGGCAGATAAGGGAGGAGGTATACTTGTCACTGGTACCACTAGCTACAACCAAAAGATAGAGAACATGCTGGAGGATAACAGATTTTATGAGTTATTTACCATGGATGACATAAAAAGAGCATATGATTTATGGAACACTAATCTCACCACATTATAGGAAGAAAAACTTATTACTGAAAATCTTTATAATTATTTATGGAGCCTATGCCCATGTTTACCTTACTTTTTTAGAATACCAAAGCCACACAAGAACAGAGAAGACCCACCATATAGACCGGTGGTAGCAAGTGGAGGTTCCCTTAGTGAAGCCACAGCCATTTACCTTGATTACTGGCTGAAACCTTTAGCAGAAAAGAATAAGTCATACATAAGAGATTCAATGGATTTTTTGAGGAAAATAAAAAACATTACAGTGGAAGCTGACAGTATTTTATTAACTATTGATGTGGAATCCTTGTACACAGTGCTCCCTCACAATTACTGTATAACAGCAGTTATGGAGTCATTTAAGAAACATAATCAAGGTACACAGGCACAACTGCAAAAGTCAAGCAAGCTCATTAATATTGTACTGGATTTCAATTTCTTTACTTTCAATGGCAAACACTACAAACAAAAAACTGGTATAGCAATGCGGAGGTGCCATGGCTTCCAGCATAGCTAACATAGCCCTGGGCAAGTGGGAGGAGGACTTTGTGTTAAACAACACAGACTACATGCAGCATATCACATGCTATTTACGTTTTATTGATGACATCTTTATTGTGTGAGAAGGTGACACCTTTCAGCTTGGAGATTTTATCACTTATCTCAATCAAACAACCCCCTTCCTGAAGCTTACCTCTTCCCATAGCTATACTTCAACCACTTTCTTAGATATGCAGATTTCCAAGGACACCAACAATAAACAGAATCACCACTGATCTATTCAGAAAACCAACGAGGGTTAACTTATTACTCCACAGTAAAAGTCTACATCCTACAAAAAACAAGCATAATGTAGTGAAGTCCCAGGGCTATAGATTAGCTAGAATTACCACAGAGATGGAACCATTTTTGAGAAACCTGAACAACTTAGAGAATGATTTTCTAGTGAGAGGCTATGAAAGTCAGATGTTAAAAAATATCCTGGAACCCATTATAGAACTGAAAAGGCCTGAAGCAGCTTCACTCAACCTCCCCAGTAGGAGAATGTTAAGAAATTCCACAGAGAATAACAAATGCAAAAATAGCTGCATCCTGACATACACTTTGTATTATCACAGTATCAAAAATGTTACTGAAGAAAACTGGGCCATTGCCACAGGAAACTCTTTTCTGATTAACATCTTAGGTGAAGCCCTATCCTTTGTTTATAGGAAGGCCAGGAACATTTGACGTTTTGTTGAATTTAAACCTAGACCATATGAGAGAAACACTAAAAGATGTGAAGCTAATTGTACATTTTGTATATTTATACAGCAAGGTTATAGTTTTTATTGCCCTTATTTAAAGAAAATCATTAAGACCAGTGCAGGGGGTGACTGTAAAACTGCAAAAGTAATTTACAGGGACAGTGTAATGAATGAAATGCATTCTATGTTGGCAAGACTGCAAATAAACTTAAGCATAGGATTTCATGTCATCTGTCAGAAATCTGCTCTGGATGTAAAAATAATGCACTAGCCTTTTCTCTTCATAAAAGACACACAGGTTTTAAGTTCCAGATCCTGGATCACATAGACATGGGTGATCCTGAAGGAGATATCCCGAATATTCTGGAGAAACATGAATTCATGTGGCAATTAAAGCTGAACTCTTTTAGGAAGCATGGACTAAACTACTACTGTTCAATTAAAAGTGTACTGGAACTTAGAAAATTGCCACATTGTTTACAGGACTCATTTTATTTTATTCTACTAGTTGGCTTTAAATACCATGTTAAATCAGTTTTAATTTAAGTGTATATTTTGTTTCCATAGAGTTTATAGGTTCATAGATTAGTACTAGGCTAACTGCCCTTGCAGGCCATTTAAGCCTAGCCAATTACCCCATGTGAGAATCAAACCCTGCACCTTGTGTCTGTAAGGTAAACACCTTAACCATTATGCTAACCTCCCACCCCATCATACATTTTTTCTTATTATTTTTTCTTTTTCTTGTTCTTTTGCCCACTTTATTCAAAATGATGTGTAATAACAATACTAACTAATTATACAATACTATTTTCATAGCTAGTATTTAGGGTTCTTGTACATAGACTTGAAGAAGTCTAGAAGGACGAAAGCGATCTTTGTTAACAATAGGTTATGAAAATAGAATATGATTTTTACAATTGATTTTTTACAAGCAAAGTGTATATGTATATATTTATATATATTTTTTTTGATTGCCAAATGGACTAAGGTTGATATATTTCCAGCCATGTAGTATACTGTCTTGGATAAAATCACAGACTTAATAATAATAATCTACTTAATTATCTGGTTAAATAAGAGGTACCACATGATTATACATTTTATTTAAAGTACATAAGGGTTATATTATTATGACAGCTACTAAGTAGGGCAGAGCCAGCTCGAATGTCACACTGATAGGGGAAGGGATGTAAATTTAACAAGTGTACCAATAACACTTTGTTTTACAGCACAACAGACCACTCTCTTGCCTGATAAAAAGTGTATATATATATATATATATATATATATATATATATATATATATATATTCAGAAAGCTTGTGAGAAAACTATTACTCTATTTTTGTTTTACTTGGATTGCTTCTCTGTGTACTTAATAAAGTATTTTTGACTGGAAACAGACTGCCTGCCCTGCTTGGATTACTTTCAAATACATAGTAATTATGTACAATATTTCAAATTATATATTTTTTATTATTTTTTGACTTGTTGAGTTTAAGTTTGCTACTTCTGCTACCATTTTCTGATCTGATTAATATACAGTGATTAACTAGAGATATGTGGACTGAAAATCTTTCATACAGAGAAGTTTCTTACACTGTTTTGATTTTAGAAAATTTCTATTTTTTAGCTATTGAACAAGTAGATAACAGGAGGTTTGTAAGGTCATTTAATGTGTATTTAGAGGATTTAGAATTGAAATGGCAATTGTTCTTAAGAACAGATAATGCTCCAGGTATAAATGAGAAAATATCTATAAAAAGTTATTTAAAGTATAAAAATATTTAACACTTGTTAGTGACACTTTTTACAATGAAAAATCATTTTTATTAATGTAATTAAAGTGTTTCTTCATTTACATTGGTTTGTACTGACGTATAAGATTTTTTATGAAAATGGTTATGGTTCTTTAAATATTGTCAGATTGTTAATTTGGTAATTGGTTTGTTGTTTTGATTTGTAGTGGTGGCTGTATGATGTCATTGTATGCAATTTATTTAAGTAAGGTTGGTTGATAATTAAGTTTGTTCTGAGGAAGTTCTTGTTATTAAAAGAACAAAAGCAGGGTGGAGCCTAGATGGCCAACTGGTAACAGCTTTTTTCTTGAGCTCCACATCAGTTACTAAGAAACAGGGAAATTATTATTTAAAATTCTATTATTTGCTCTTTAAAGTTGTACAACCTGTTTTAGAACCTGTAATCTACTAGAGCTTCAATTTTGGAGTGTTTTTCCTAAAGAATTTCCTGTCAAAATTGATGATTATTTAACTGAACAGAGATGAGTAACTCAAAATCCTTACATTCTGACTCCTCACTAAAAAAAAGAGATCCAGTCTATATCTACCACTCTCCAGGAATTATCATTAAAGATGGCTAGATTTACTGACAACCTTGAAAACGTAAAGATAAACTGTCAACAACAAACTGATGTTTTGAAGGAGATCCTCCAGCAAAAACAATCTAAAATTCTGGACATTGAAACTTCACTGAGTAATATAGATGGAAGACTTAAGGAAGATGAATCCCATTGTGAATTCATTTTGCAACAAAATAACTGGCTGATAAACAAAGTAGATGATGCTGAAAACAGAGAAAGGAGAACAAATATTAGAATCGTTGGTCTCCCTGAAAAAACAGAAGGAGAAGATATCACCTCTTTTTTAAATTCCTGGCTACCTGATTTTTTAGACTTAAATGAAGGTTTGTCCTATGGGATTGAAATAGCACATAGAGCCATTGGGAAAACTATTCCTTCTTCTCCTAATGCTTCCCCAAGATCCACAGTTGTGAAGCTCCTATCCTTCTTAGACAAAGAACTTATACTAAAAATAGCTTGGAGAAAAGGTCCCTTATCGTTCAAAGGAAACCAAATAAGGTTTGATAATGATTACTTTATGAGAGTCTTGGAAATGAGGAAAAACTCTTGGCCACTGGTAAGACTGTTAAAGCAAAATAAAATCAAAGCACAACTTGTCTACCCAGCTAAAATCAGAAGTTTTCATCAGAATGAAATGAGATCTTTCAATAATATTGAAGAAGCTTAGACAAAGAACTTATACTAAAAATAGCTTGGAGAAAAAGTCCCTTATCAGTCAAAGGAAACCAAATAAGGTTTGATAAGGATTACTCCATGAGAGTCTTGGAAATGAGGAAAAACTCTTGGCCACTGGTAAGACTGTTAAAGCAAAATAAAATCAAAGCACAACTTGTCTACCCAGCTAAAATCAGAAGTTTTCATCAGAATGAAATGAGAATTTCAATAATACTGAAGAAGCTGTCTCTTTCATCCAAAACAAAAACATCATTACAATCCCAGATGGTATGGACTGGTCACCATCAACAACTCTTAAAAGATCATCTGAGAAAAATAATTGGATGGATGTAAAAAAGAAGTTAAAGACTGGTTTTAAGAGTGCTGGACTTTCTAGTTCTCTCAAAGATCAAACTAAATCATAAAATGTCCATGAACATCTAAAGAATTATGTATCACTATTTTATTTGTCTGTGAATACTCCCTCATTTATCTTATTAGTGAAATATATAACTTAAAATTAATATTACTTTTCTCTTAACCGGATATAATTGCTAAGAATGTTTAATATGTATAGTCAGGTTCTACTACACACACATGCTTATCTCCTCTCTTGTACTTTAACTTCTTTCAACAAGGTTAAAATGTTTATCTATTTGTGAATCTGAAATGTTTACTCTCAGAGCTTGGTTCTGTGTATGTCTGACAAAGCGTGTGTTTGCTTGAGTTCGTTCAACATGTTTTATTGTAGTAAATGGTTTAAACATGGTACAGACTTCTCTTCCCTTGTAAACATTTTTTTTGTGTCAGCCTAGCGTTTCAGCATTCTACGCTGACAGTTTACTGATTACCTTCACAAAATAATAGTCTCGAGCATTGCTTTGAAATGAGAAGCAGTTTCTTTCCCCTTAAATGCACTCGCAGTTGTTTTATCTCCTAGGCTTCACTTGATATGAGTGAGGCTTGCTTTGACTACAAACCGAATGATGTAATGAGTTTCCATATATTTTTTTTTTTGGTGCTTCGTGGAACTGACATGCAGTATACATTGGTTTGCCTGTCTTGTTGTTTCAACAGTCAACAGTTTTTTAAAAAAAACAATACATGATTTATTTAAGAGATGTTTTATTTGAAATTGTGGTGGGTTAGAGGTAATATTAGATGGCATTGAGGTAAACCTTTGTTTAACAATTGGTCTGCATAGAAACTACGGCAGTGCTATGCTAATTAATGATGACCTCATCGCATGATTACCGAAACTCTACAAACATCAGAAAGATTAGATAATCTAGATAAATAAACAGTTTGGTTTCCCATATCGCCACCACTTGTAATCACACACACTAGTACCTTGTTTCTTTGCCCATAATTGCTGTATTGTTCAGTTAATGAAAACCTCTGAGCGCATAGAATAGAATCTATTAATAAACAGTTGATTTCTTACAATCACCACCACTTGTAAGTATTTGATTAGCAATGGCAAACACATCTTCAGAGTAGTAAACCCCTTTTGCGATCACTTTTGCTCTAAGTTTGGTAACTGCAGCACATTTTCACTCTTGTTACCATGGACATAGTTCATAAAAAATGACTGCGGAATAGCAGGACAGCAACAGAGATTTACTGAGAAGAGCTTAAATGTCTTGCTTAACATGTTAGAAATGTAATAACAATTGCCGGGTCTATATCAGAACATCAAAGTATTAAAACTTCGAATGTTCTGATATCAAACACTATTCAGCGAATGCTAAGAATAGCAAAGCTGCAGAACAGTGAATTATTTCCTCAGGAAATAATTTGTTCGTCCGTTTCTGTGGCTTCGCTATTCTTAGCACTGTGGTGGAAAGATATGGGTCGGGTTCAGGTAAGTGTGCGATTGTACGTTAGGGTTAGGGGCAGGTTAAGTGAGTTAGGGTTAGGGTGTGGGTTAGGCATGTGTGCGATAGTGACAGACTTTAGGGTTAGGGTGTGGGTTAGGCATGTGTGCGATAGTGACAGACTTTAGGGTTAAGGGCAGTTTAAGTGAGTTAGGGTTAGGGCACGGGTTAGGTGAGTGTGCGATAGTGACAGACCTTAGGGTTAGGGTTTGGGTTAAGGTAAGTGGGTAGATAGTAGTGTATGTTTAGTTTAGTGTAGCATTAGATGTAGGAATTTAAGTGTATGTGTGTGGTTGCTGTTTGTTTGATGTGCTTGTGTTGTGTGTATGTTTCAGAGCAGCGAATTTTTTCCATGGGAAAAAATTTGCTGTTCTGAATGTTCGATATTTTCATGTTTAGATGTTTTGGGGCCGATGAAATAGTGTTCGCTATTTTCATCTTTCGATAATGTGATATAAACGCCAATTGCCTGGAGACATAAAGCTGTACCATATCATTAAAACTGATTTGAGGAAAAAAAAAATAAGCTCTTGACAGAAGAGGAATAAACTACAACAGATGATATATTTTGTACTTTATAGATATTCAGAAATTTTATATGAGCCAAGCCAAAACTGCAAAATTTCAAAAGCCTCAAACCCACCACCACAGTGAAAAAGAAAAACTGGGTTTGTAGTCTCATAGTGAATAGTAATTGATTAATTTCAATTCCTGGTTTTGGTATCATATCCATAGTTCACACATAGTTACACATTAATGTCTATAATTATAATGTTGCTCAGTTGTTGGGGAACAGTAGAGTGAATGGGAAAGTTACTTTATAGGGAAGCATCATTTAAAAGACACTTTATAGAGAGAGAGAGAGACAAACAATCTGAAATAGCTTTGCAGACCGGCTGACACATGCAGAATGCTTCTCTGACTAAAAAGCAGTTTCTTTCCCTTTAAATATGCCTGCAATTGCTTAATTCACTAAGTTTCATCCCATATGGTGAAACCTGTTTGAATGTAGACTGAGTAATGTGGCATGCTTCCCTTGTACATCTGTACTTGGTTTATTTGGAAACAAAAACGGTGATTTGTTAATTAATGTTGACATCACTGCATGGTCATCGGAAGCTCTCTAAACATCCGAGCAGATAGAAAACACTATTTGAACAGTTTTGGTTTCCCTTAATCATCACCACTTGCAATCATACATACTAATTCCCTGTTCTCTTGCCCATAATTGTAGTATTGTAGTGTTGTCTAGTTATTAGAAACAGTAGAATGATATGGGAAATTATTATACAGGGAAACACCATTTAAAAAACACTTCATAGTAAGAGAAATGATTTAATTAAGTTAATTCTGTAGCACGGATTGGTCTTATTGACATAATTTGTAGCTAACTCTTTGTTTTATAGTGCACAATTACCTTTATACTGATGTTAAGCTGAAGAGGCATATAGGAAAATAAATTGATTCAGTTGACATAAACTGTACGCTTTTCTGAGAAAGGCCCTCCCTGATAGTGAGGAAGCAAGTGAGATTTAGAAAGTACAATGGAATGTTACCTTGATTTATAATATTATTAAATCTTGAAGTATGGAAAACTGCAACTAGCTATGCATCTAATTATCAGCATTAATGAAATAATGACTACTTAAAGTTTCTCACATTAGAGAGATTTATGACTAATTACTTTCTCTAAGTGATTCTTTATGTACTGATACTACCTCTTCTTAGCTGTTAACATATATTGACTAATAAGATGCTTATTAGACCAATAGTCAACTGGATTATACTAACATCATTTTACTTTTACAGTAAAAATGGAGTGAACTATAAGGTTTTTTAGAAATAGTCACAGTTTGACTTACAATATCTCTAGCTTAGAATTGCCTTGATAACATTTTCCCTATTCATTGTCAGTCATGTAACTATTACTTGCTTGGTGAAGAGTGTAATGTATTTAAGCAACTCTTAATTCATCAACATGCTCAAACTTATTATCGTCACTATAAATTGTCCTCAAGTGCTGATCTACTGTTTTACTAATTTATTCTAACTAATGCTAACATTGTTTATTTATCTATTAATTCTAATAGAAGTGCTTACATAGTCAATTGTTGTTTGAATGCTTCTTTTTTGACAAACCTTATCATACATATCCACTGTTAAGCTATTAATTATTTGACTCTCTAAAAATTCATACAGTAATGAGAATATGTTCCTTCTCAATCAATGTTTTTATTAGTGAAGTCTAACATGCACTGATTATAATCAAAATTATGTTACATCAATTTATTGTTGTTCTCTTGTACCAATTAACTTCTAGAATTTCCATAGAATACATATTCAGGCGCCTCAAGTTGGACAATTTTGTTCAAATCTTTGGAATGATGGTTAATCTGACTGGATATCTTTGTTCTGTCAGATTAGGAATGATTTTCATTCCATGTCAGTTAAAGGATTTACTGAAGTTTAATCACTTTTTTAAAAAAAAATGTTTTCCTTTTTCAGGCCTCAATCTAATTTTAAATTATATTTTTTAATGGGAATTAGCAATCTGTCATCAAAATATAACCTTTCCAAGAAGGATGCACAAGATTTAAATATTACAAATGCTTGCTACTATATCATTCTAACATTCTTAACCTTTGAGTAAATAAGATGGATTTGACCTTTCTTTTTCTAAATGTTAATGGCTTAAATAACCCAAGGAAAAGGTTTAATTTACTAAAATACTTGAAATTAAATAAAGCACAAGTAGTTTGTTTACAAGAAACTCACTTTAAAACAAATGATAGCTTTATTTGGAATCCACATGAATACTTAAAACTATCAAATTCTTCACACATTAAAAAAACTAGAGGAGTCAACACTGTGGAAGAAAAACATTCTCTCTCCTCAAATTATTTACAAGTATGAAGATAAGGAGGGTCTTCTATCAATTATTATAATAAAATTTAGTAACAGAATTTGGACATTAGTTAATGCTTATTGGTTTCCTGGAATTGGAGTAAAATCAATAAAAAAAACACTTAGAACTTATCATTAAAAATACTAAGGGTAGTCTGATTCTAGGAGGAGACTTTAACTGTTCACTTAATGATTCAGAAACCTCTAACAAAAGACCTTTTCATATTACCTTGATAGGGAAATATCTTAAAAAATGGACAGATGCTATATGATTTATTTTATCTCAAAAATGATAACTCACTAGAATTCTCTCACTGTGATTTTAGACATAAGGCTCAGACTAGAATTGATAACATTTTTATATCCCAAGATCTAAAAACAAAAATATCATACTTTACAATAACCCCGTGCTCTATGTCTGATCATAATGCACTAATTTTTAATCTTCAAATGGATTTTAAAAAATTGTCTTTCACTAAAAGAATTTCAGCCTATATTACCAAATTAAAACAGTTTAAACCTTGGTTAGACTCAGAAATAACATGTTTCCTATATATAAACCTAAACAGTAATGTAAATGTAGTGATCCTCTGGGATTCCTTGAAAGCTTATTTATATGGCAAAACTATTACATGGTTTAATAATAAAACAAAAGAATGGGAGTCTGAATTATCTAACATACAAAAACAAGTTATATTAATTAACAACGATAATACAAGAAATTTTTCGAATAAGAAAAACAAAATTGAATCTTTAAATAAAAAATATAATGACATTCTAACTCACAAAACTAATTTGACCCTAGAAAAATTAAAACTAAATTCCTACTCTCTGACTCCAAAATATATGCACAACCTAGCATTGAGAGTAAAAAGACATTCCATTGAAAATAGTATTGTGAGTGTGGTTCATGAAGGGAGGAATAATACAAAAAAGTTTCTGATATAAGTGATATTTTAGATGCCTTTAAATATCACTTCTCAGAACAGTAAAAAACAAAGATTTTCAACATAGTATTTCAGACCATGGCCTGGACTTTTCTAAATTAAAAAAACTACCAGAAAATTTATTTAATGAGATTCAGAAATGAATTTCCTAAAGGAAATTAATGAAAAAAATAAAGAAAGCAAAAATAACAAATCACCAGGCAGAGATGGTATTATTAATGAAATATATAAGCTTCTACCATCCTCTGCTATATAAGCCTTACATAAGGCTCTAAATGAATCATACTTACAAGGTATAATTCCACCTTCATGGAGATATTCATTAATTACCCCTATACTAAAAGAAAATAAATATTCTCATTTGTGCAGTTCATATAGGCCAATTTTTCTGATTAATAATGATTATAAAATGTTAATGTCTATTTTAGTTAACAGATTTAAGAAATCACTAAAACATCTCATCACTGAAGATCAAACGGGATTTATTTATAATAGACATACTCAGACAACATTCAAATAATCCTAATCACCATAGATATCTTAAATAGAGATAATCAAGAAGCTCTTATAATAATCCTCGATATTGAAAAAGCCTTTGACTCATTAAATTGGAATTTTCTTTTTAAAATGCTTGAATCATATAAGTTCCCTATCCAATTCATTACTTTTATAAAAAATATTTATAATAATAATTCAGTCTATGTAAAATTAGGACCATTTACGTCTGAATCTATTGAAATTACTAAAGGTACCAAACAAGGATGCCCAATGTCCCCAATTTTATTTGCATTAGCAATAGAACAGTTTTCTTTGGCAATCCATTCTAATTCCAAAATTAAAGACTTTAATATATATAATCAATTTTACTCTAAGATAATGCTATTTGCAGACAATATCTTACTTTAATAAACTCAGAAGAATTCTAAAGACATGCTTCTGGAACGTTTCTCCCTGGGCCTCCGCTGAAAACAGGATCTGTGGAACCTAGTCGGACTTTCCCAGTCAACAAATGTTAAATAAAAAATAAATAAAATACTTACAAGAATTAGATTTATTAGTGAAAAAAATTTACTGTATCTCAGGATTAAAAATTAGCAGTTCTAAATCTAACCACATACTATTAAATAAAAAAAAAACTCAGTGATAACACTAAATCGACTATAAATGAAATAGTTGGGAAACAGGTCTCTTCTTTAAAATATCTAGGGATTGTACTATGTGAAAATATTGATTTAACTTTAAATACAAACTATAACAACATCGTGAACATATTAAAAACTCTTACAGATAAATTAAATAAATTACATTTAAATTTTGAAGATAGGCTACAATTAGTTAAAATGCTTCTGTTACCAAAAATAAATTACATTGCTTTATCTATTCCAATATTACCCAGTAAAAGTATTTTAAGAGAAATAAATAGAATTCTCTTAAAATTTTATGGTATCCAAAAAAAAATAGAATAGCTTTATCAAATCATATTAGACCCTGAGAGCTTGCAGGAATAAAATTTCCAGATTTAGAATCCCATATTAAAGCTTCTAATCTCAAAACAATCTTAAATTGGATTGATTCAAAAATGTCTTCAGCTTGAATCCCTACACACAACTATTATCCTAAATGAAAATAAATTAATAAAAAATGTACAACTAAATGAGCTGAATAACAAACTTTGGTATGCACTTTGTGTCAATATACAATATAATATTATTAAACCCATAAATCTAAATTATATAAACTATATTTACAATACTTTTAGAAGTTTTGTTAACACAATATTGATATTAAACTATGGATACAGTTACTATTCCCCTTTAAAATTACAAAAAACTTTTTAATAATATCAGTGCAGATACTCTTAGTAATTGGGAAGCGAAAAAATTTACATGCTGGTATCACTGCACAATGAACTTAGTTACCCTGGATGCACAAAATTTAATTAAAACATTTAATTTATCAAAATCAGATTAGTTAGCTCTCAACAGCGTACTTCCATTTATTTAAGATCTGTGCAGAACAATAGAGAACTCTTCCTTTAAATCCTCGCCCAAATTTATATTCCTTATACATGAAATACTACATGGAGAATTTAATTGGAAAATTTTAATTTCAAAACTTTATAAAATCATTATTAACTATAAAACTATTCCTAATCAGAAATTTTGGGATTTTATTACTAAGGATTATACATTGTCCCTTACCTCTGACAATAAAACTAATCTTTTACATTCCATTAAATTAACTTCTAATTTACACGTTTGGAAGATATTTTTCCTGGAAATTCTTGCAAAGAGCTTTCTATACTCCTAGAAAAATTGCTAAATTTAATCTTTCTAAGGTGGTAATATGTTGGAGATGCTCTCTAAAATGCAAGGCTGATTGGTCTTATATTTTTTTATGAATGTTCTCTCATTAAGAAATTTTGGGTGATATTGGTAATTTCCTTCAAGCTATCTTTACTGATTCCTTTATATTATCAAAATCTTTAATTTTTTTGAAAGTAAATGAATCTATTACAATGAATAACAAAACTAAATATCTTCTTTGGACAACTTTGGCAGTAGCCAAAAAAATGCATTACAAGAAGATGGAAATCATCCTCCATTCCAACCTTTGAAGACTTCATAATTCTATTGGATGAAGTAGCATCAACGGAAATAAAAGCTAAAGAATTAAGAATTTTTCCTAGAAAATGGACTAATAATCCTTGGGAGAAAGTTCTCTCTCTTATTAAGACAATGAATCCAGATATACTTTCATCTAATTAATCAAATCGGAAGCAAGAATTGTTGAATATTATATAACCTTTTTTATATGTTTATATTATTTTGCTATTCCCTTCTCTTTTGCTCTTGAGGCCTTTGTAAATTTTGTACATAGTTTATCACAATTTGTCATTTAAATTGTAAAATTATTTTTTTCTCTATTGTTATTGGAAAATTAAAACATTTTGAGCAAAAAAAAAGAACAAAAGCACGTTTAACGTTACTGTGGAGTTTGATTCGTGTGTTTCTTTCAGTGCCTTATTTGGATGCCTTTGTTATTTTTTTCTGTTAAAGTTATTCTGTTTTCGGTTTCCAGTTTTTGTTTTTAAAAGATCAATAAATCACAAACTGAGACAAAATATAAATTAAAGTAAATCTTGTCTACAAATTATCCATTCCTTCCTTCATATGAATGGTGAAAAACAGTAGTAAGAAACAAAATATAAATTCCAATAAAACTTTTCTTACTAAGCAACTCTATAGTAAATCACAAACCAGGATAGGATTGTTTAGATAAGTTCTGGAGTATACCCAACAGGCACATCTTTGTAATGTAAATGGATTACTCCACTGATTTTGCTGAGTGGTGCATAAAGTACACACTTCACACAAGCCAATAGCAGCTCCCTATTTAGGAAGCATCTATCACAAAATTCTTTGTCAGAGTGCTGGTCCAAATGGAGTCATTTGCAGCATCTTGCTGGTTGCCTCCTTGCTTCAGTTCCACCTTTATCAGTCCATTCACCTGCATTAAAGCTGATGCTATGGAGATAAATGGCATTCTTCTCAGTTTTTACTTCCACCTGATAAGTTCTCAGCATCCCTCTACATGTTTATGGCATTGTCTGTAGTGTACTAGATACTTGTGATTGCTTGTGCAGTTTTCTATTTCCATATAGCATCCACAAACCACTTCTGAGCAACTCGACTGCTTATGGTGAATCATTTACTACCAAATCCTATGCATATGCGAATAGCTACATAGATGTATCTTTCTCCCTCTGAAATACGTGCAGTGCCAAATTCAGAAATAACCCCCTGTGGTGGAACCCAAATATAAACAGACTCTATCATAAAAGAAAAAAAATTGCATTTAAAACTAAACTTATCCCTCAGGATGCAAAATGTTAATGTTAACAGGGAACTCCAGACCCTGAATAAATCAAAGACAGATATGAGGTAAAGACTTCCACCTAGGCAAAGGACAACAATAAAGCCTTCTTTAACTGTGTTAGAACCCTTAAAAATAATGCCTTGCACTGTGCAGAGCTAATAGTAAACTATATCATATACTCTGACCCAGAGGACATAACCAATCTACGAGCAGATAAATTTAGTTCTAGCTTTAACCCTCTCCTTGCCTACATTCCTAGATCTCATACCTGCATCTACACCCCCTCAAATCTCCCATAAACAAGTCCTCAAGGCATTGTCCAAGGCCACAAACACTGCTTCTTTGGTCTGGATAACATACTTTGCTGCTTAATGGCCTGAAACAGGACCTGTCAGAATGCTTATATTGACTATTCAATGTCAGCCTCCAAGCAGGCTTGGTGCTGGACAAAAGGAGGACATCAACTACCATCTTCTTTCACAAATGGTTAGGCATCAATGGATCTAGAACATTAAAGTGTCATAAGTAAGACCAGCCTCTTCTGTACAATTATGGAAAGGATCATTATGGAATTGATAAATAAGGACATAGGTAACCTGTAACAAAATAAGACTGAACACACCAGAACAAGGATAATATTGATAATAGGATAATATTGAACACTTTCCTCACCAACATACAGACTCCATCAGAATAAGAAATAAAACCATCATCTTTAATTTCTATAAAATACCAAATTACATAATTCCCTAGTTAGCCTAATTAATCTCCATAAAGGCATATATCACATTAATGATCCATCAATAAAAATAACAACAACATGTTTTATGTTTGATTGAAAAGGATCATTATAACTTTAATGCACCATTAAAAGAAATGTTATCATTCAAGCCAGGGAATAAAGTTGTTTCCAATAAAAGTTGCCACCATAATTACTTATATTCTAAATAGGACTGCCAGTCATCCCCTTTTAAAAATGGGGAGACCTTTTCAACTATAAAAAAAATAAATAAAATAATCAAAGTTAACACATAAGAATGTTAGTAAAAGGCATTATTAACATCACCCTTCCATATACTATAAATTCTACTCTCCAATGATCTCTCCATTTTACCTACATAGAAGACCTGACAAGACTTACAGCATGCTAAATATATTAACTATGCCATATTACAATTGCATTTACCTTTACAATAAATATTTTCATGATAATTAACAATATTAATTTTATCACCTACATAAATATATGGACAATATGAACATTACCACGTTTCTATAGTCCAGTTCACATACTATCCCCAGTATTTCTTTCCAAGATGTTTTTGAGATTCTTACCCCTTTTATATACAAACCACATTTCCGTATCGAACTTAGCCACTAAAGACTTATGCAAAATGCACTAAAAGTCACAATACATGGGACTCCAAAGGAAAAATATTTAATGATTAAGTGCTTTCATCTACTCAAGGTAGACTTCATCAGAATAAAATACAATACAAAATACACCCTTTTATACTATCCATGTGACTTCTTCCAACAATTATACAATTAAATGATTACACCATTAAATAACTGAATTACTTAAAAAACTAAGCATTTCTTAATATAATAATAATAATCCTGAACATATTGAACACACATAAAATACCATAACTACAACTAAAAATCATTATCTAAAGCCATTAAAATAAATTTCAATAATTCTTAGCCTTAAGCTTAAGCATAGGTAAAATGGAAATAAAATCATTTAACCTAGGTACTCTAGTGGCATTTAATTTTAACTGCCATTTCATTTCTTTGTCTTCTAATAATAAAATTTCATTACCCTCTCTGAGATTTATATTCACTTGATCAATTATAGCAAAGCAAAAAAACAGTGCAACTGGGGCTTTGTAATAAGTGTTTACTTAAAGCATTTTTAACACATTTTTTGAGATGTTATACAAATGTTCGTAAATATCACACCTAAGAGACCTATTGGTCTTACCGATATAAAATGCCAGACACTCAAGGCATTTGGCTAGGTAAACCACTCTCTTGGTCAAACAATTCCCTTTTCTAAAAAGTACCTTATTCTTTATACATTCTTAAGTGTTAAGTGGTCTACCTCCAAAATATATGAACATTGGTTACATACCCCACATTTTCTTGTCATACTCTTTTCATTTCTGTTAAATAATCTACCTCCTCCTTGTACTTCAAATCTCTTCTTAAAATAAAAACCCACCTTTTGTACAAATATTGGTTTTGCGCCAAATAAATTGTGCAATTCAGAACTAACTCTAAAAATGTTTCAATGAGTGTAAAATATATCTTTAACCCTATTAATATGTTCACCATATTTCAAAATTAGTGTTCTCTCAAAATTCCCCATGTCCCATCCATTGTTCAATTTAACTAATGTGAACAGGAAGGAGCTAGCCAGTATGACCGGTGCAAGGCAAACAACCTTGTATATAACCAAATAAAGAAGCCAGCACCTAGGACGTATGAAGAAATATTTATTGGCACTAGACCGGTTTCAGCACATAGCTTTCATCAGTAGTATGAACATAGGTAATGGGGAAAGACCCAACCTTAAGTACCTGTTCCAATCAAAAATTCTGACATCATATCCTGTTAGGAAATGAAAAACATGTTATAGATATGTAATACAAAACTGATTATTACAAAAACAAAATTAAAATTAAATAAGAAACCCACAAGTATACAGGGCACAAAGACTCAATAGAAGAAGCATTATCATTTATCATTAAGTCCAGGGGAAAAAGAGCACCTAATTTTACTATCCATTTCCTTTCTTTACTATTAAGTATATCATGCCAACCAGTTTTAAAGGATCGATTGCCAGTGATATTATCAATAATAGCAAACGAAAACTTAGCAGTAGGATGATTCAACGTGTGTCTATATAAGGCATTGGTAACCCGGGCATTTCTGATGTCACCCATGTGTTCAGACATTCTAACCCTAAGTTGTCTGGATGTCTGACCCACATAGAAGGCTTGGCAAGTGCATGTGGCAAGATAAACAACCCAGTCCGTACTACAATTACCAAAACAGTGTATATTGTAAAGTTGTCCTGTATTTCTGCTGGTGAAAGTTTTGGTTTTGAATATATACTTGCAAAAGGAGCAATGTCCACAAGGATATGATCCAACCAATTTGTTCCCCATAAGAGTTTGTTGTTGATAATTGTCATTTCGAAAATATGCTTTTTTGAAATATGAAAAGTGAGACCCTAGGGTTTTGCCCTTTCTGTATGAAAATAAACATCTGTCCCCCAGGAACTGATCCAACTTCGAATGAGTTTTGAGAATATTCCAATGCTTGTTAACTATGTATCTGACTGTCACACTTATGATGTGGTTGATATTGTAATAATGTGTCCCTTGATCTATTTTTTGACCATTGTAAGGCTGAATTGACATTATGTTTAGCATAACCCCTTGCTATAAATCTATTGGCTAGATCCTTGTGATGTTGTGTCAGATCCTGTTCAGAGGAGCAAATTCTTTTGAGATGCAAAAACTGAGATTTGGGAATATTATTAATAATATGCTTGGGATGGAGACTGTTGGCATATAACAAGGTGTTATATTCATGAAATGTATGATATACACTAGTTTTTAATGTGTTATCAGGCTGGCGCTGTAAGAATACATCAAGAAAATGAATTTCATTTTGGTGATAATCCACCGTAAACTCAGCGCCCCATATATTTCCATTTAGATGTTCTACGAATTCGTCCAAATATTGAATGCCTTCTTTCCAAATTAGCCAACATTCATCCAAGTATCTTCTCCAACTATCAATCTCAGGCAAATAAAAATTATGAAGTTCATCATAAATAATGTGCTCCTCCACATATCCAATGTAAAGATCAGCATAAATTGGGGCAAAAGAAGCACCCATTGCTGTCTCTTGTATTTGCCAATAGCAATCCTGCTGGAAGTAAAAAACATTTTTAGTAAGAATGTGTTCAGCCATGCAAATAAGAAGGGTATTGAAGCCAGGACGATATATATTAGCTTTATTCAACCAAAACTCCATAGCAGCTAATCCTGCCCAGTGTGGAATACTAGTGTATAATGATTTTACATCAAGGGTGCACATAAGCCAATGAGGTTCAAGTTGGGAGTCCGAAACAATTTGTAAAAAGTCAGTGGTATCTTTAAGTCTAGCTCTGATGAAGGGAAGTAATGGTTTAAGTTTGTCAGTAAGGAATACTGACAAAGGTTCAGTAAGTGATCCAATCCCTGAAACTATAGGTCTACCCGGTGGTTGATGAGAAGATTTGTGAATCTTGGGTAATAAGTATAAAAATTGTTTTGCAGGGTCAACAACTGTTAGATGTGATTTAGTATTGATACTAATAATGCCTTCCTCAACTGCATCCTGTAAAAAATCATCAATTTCCTTTTTATAGTTAGGAGTAGGGTTAGTGGGCATTTTCATGTAATGACGGGGGTTAGACAACTGTCTATTTCCCTCATACCAATAATCATTGGAATCCATGACTACCACCGCACCGCCCTTGTCAGCAGGAAGAATGACAATGTTAGTATTGCTCCTAAGATCCCTGAAAGCCTGTTGTTCGGCTTTTGATAGATTATGTTTGATAATCGTATCTGAGTCCAAATGAAAATGTAGATCTTTAATGATGGCTTGCTGAAAAATAGACACATATTTGTCCATAGGTTGATTGAAATTGGACCGATGAAATCTAAATTCAGAAGATCTTTGAGCTTGATCTGATAGATCCTGTTCCCCAGAAAACAATTTCAGATTAATTTTTCAACAAAAAGCTGTAATATCATAAACAAAGGTACTCTCATCAATAAAAAAGCCAGAGATGAATCCAAGACCTTTATTAAGCAATACTTGTTCATCAGATGTTAAAACATGTTGTGAAATATTATGTACATTGGTGCATTGAACAGTTATTTCACTATTGATTGGAATAGGTCCTCCAAACTTTTTACCCTTATGTTTGCGTCCTCCCCTGTGTTTCCTACTCCTAAAGGGTGATCAGAAACATGTCCCCTTTTAGAATCTGGTGAGTCCCCAATGTATATGGATTCTGTGTCCGTGGTGGAGGACTCCTCACCGGAGGTGGTGTTTAAAGAAACACCTTTTTTAAGTATTGATCTTGGGCTCTTTTTGCGAATGGTAGTGGCATTTTTGGTACCATTGGCAAATCTCACCCCCCTATGTGACTCAAACTGTCTACCCCGATCATAATCTTCCTTATCCCTGGAAAACGTATGCAGTTTTTTAGTCTTTAAATTGTTTTCCAACCCAATGAGTTCCTTTGACAGTTTGCTCAAGCACTCTTGAAAACTAATCTTTCTTCAAATTGTTTAAGATCATTATAAATTTTTTCAACTTCACCAATGTTTGCCTGTACCGTTCTTTCATAAAAAGATGCCAATATATTGACAAAAGACATAGAATATATGTAGCATGTATAATTGTTTAGCTGTCACACAGACAGCTATACATTTTTGTTTTTCTGTCCTCCATGATTTAATGGTGTAGGACCTATTCTTGAATGTGTCAGTATATTTTGCGAAGTGGGCTACATGTCTAAATACATGTTATGGCTTATAGTTTTTTGCCTTTTGAACTTAATTTTTATAACTGATAGGATTCCTATGCTCCTATATGGGTAAGAGGCATGTTTAGCACTTTTTGTCTTTTGATATGATAGTAGCCACTTCAGCATATATCTCTTTTCTGAATTGATGCCTTACTCAATATGTTCTATTTGCCCTGGTAGCAAATGTTATTTGCATTTCAAGTACTAATAGTATTCTTTATCATATTGATTTAAGAATCAATTTGAAATAGTACATGTGAAAATATTTTTTGATTTCTTCTCACTATGTTTAGATAATATAGTGATACATTTTTGGCATGTTGGAGGGACAGTATCTTTTGTAAACTGGTTATTTGCCTTTGGGTGTTGTTTTCACTTATATATTTTTTGTGATTTGTCTTTCAATTTTTTCAAATTCCTTTACCAATAGCTGAATTATATTATTTGTATATGTTTATAGCATTATCTGACTGATTTTATGTTCAGCTTATGTGATTGATAGTGACTAGTGACATCTTATATACTAATCTGCTCAGCCAGTTAATTCTTTTATAAAAAATCTTTTTTACAACATATAATCTAAGCATTTTGTACACCAATAGATGTTATTTATGACTTTGTATACTCATTCCAGCTGATTAGGTGTGGATGGGCATCTTTTTAGTAGTCAAACTTGTATCTGATAATCACTTTAAAACTATTGTTTAGAACTAATTGACCTTTGTGAATGAGCAGAATAACCTCAAAGTCCGGTCCTATTTTTTTGTCACAATAGGAATTTGACCACGAGTATTAATATAATAGTGGGCTTTCTTTTTGTCCATTATTAGGATACATTTTTTGTGTCTCTTTTTTGGGCTATATCAACAATAAGTATATGATTGTCTTCTTGTAAGACATCAAGTGGGTGGCTTTTCTTTTATTTGGTTTCCTATCAGGCAATCCCTTTCTTCCATTTGCGGTCAAACTTGTGCATACCAAATTTTGGGGAAATTTCATTCTCTCCTTTGACAGTTGCTTAGGTTATACTATTGATTAGCAGTGGAGTTTCAACTTAAATTCACCTCTATTACAGCCTGTACTGTTATATAACAGATTGGCAACTTATTGTCATGGATCTTCATAAATTACACTCTGGGCTTTGCGCCGATAGGGATGACATTCAGGTTTTTGGCATCAGGTCGATGCATGTTGGCTCTACAGAAAGTCTTCATTCAGATCCAGTTGACAGCTGCAATCTGTTATTTACCCAGTTGAGCAAAAAAGTTAAAACTTTACGGACAAATATTTGGCATTTGAAATTATTTAAAGCCTATCAAAATCAAAATATAACTCCCAGAGGTCTCAGATCTAAAGTACAGCCTTTGGTCAGTATACCTGATGACGCTTTACTTAAAGATTGGCATCAAGCCCAGCAAGAAGCTTCTATGTCTTTTGTCAATATATTGGCATCTTTTTATGAAAGAACGGTACAGGCAAACATTGGTGAAGTTGAAAAAATTTGTAATAATCTTAAACAATTTGAAGAACAGATTAGTTTTCAAGAGTGCTTGAGCAAACTGTCAAAGGAAATCATTGGGTTGGAAAACAATTTAAAGACTAAAAAAACTGCATATGTTTTCCAGGGATAAGGAAGATTACAATCGGGGTAGACAGTTTGAGTCGCATAGGGGGGTGAGATTTGCCAATGGTACCAAAAATGCCACTACCATTCGCAAAAAGAGACCAAGATCAATACTTAAAAAAGGTGTTTCTTTAAACACCACCTCCGGTGAGGAGTCCTCCACCACGGACACAGAATCCATATACATTGGGGACTCGCCAGATTCTAAAAGAGGATGTGTTTCTGATCACCCTTTAGGAGTAGGAAACACAGGGGAGGACGCAAACATAAGGGTAAAAAGTTTGGAGGACCTATTCCAATCAATAGTGAAATAGCTGTTCAATGCACCAATGTACATAATATTTCACAACATGTTTTAACATCTGATGAACAAGTATTGCTTAATAAAGGTCTTGGATTCATCCCTGGCTTTTTTTTTTATGAGAGTACCTTTGTTCCTGATATTACAGCTTTTTGTAGAAAAATTAATCTGAAATTGTTTTTTGGGGAACAGGATCAACCAGATCAAGCTCAAAGATCTTCTGAATTTAGATTTCATCGGTCCAATTTCAATCCACCTATGGACAGATATGTGTCCATTTTTCAGCAAGCCGTCATTAAAGATCTACATTTTCATTTGGACTCAGATACGATTATCAAACATAATCTATCAAAAGCCGAACAGCAGGCTTTCAGGGATCTTAGGAGCAATACTAACATTGTCATTCTTCCTGCTGACAAGGGCGGTGCGGTGGTAGTCATGGATTCCGATTATTATTGGGATGAGGGAAATAGACAGTTGTCTAACCCCCGTCATTACATGAAAATGCCCACTGACCCTACTCCTAACTATAAAAAGGAAATTGATGATTTTTTACAGGATGCAGTTGAGGAAGGCATTATTAGTATCAATACTAAATCACATCTAACAGTTGTTGACCCTGCAAAACAATATTTATACTTATTACCCAAGATTCACAAATCTTCTCATCAGCCACCGGGTAGACCTATAGTTTCAGGATTGGATCACTTACTGAACCTTTGTCAGTATTCCTTACTGACAAACTTAAACCATTACTTCCCTTCATCAGAGCTAGACTTAAAGATACCACTGAATTTTTGCAAATTGTTTCGGACTCCCAACTTGAACCTCATTGGCTTATGTGCACCCTTGATGTAAAATCATTATACACTAGTATTCCACACTGGGCGGGATTAGCTGCTATGGAGTTTTGGTTGAATAAAGCTAATATATTTCGTCCTGGCTTCAATAACCTTCTTATTTGCATGGCTGAACACGTTCTTACTAAAAATGTTTTTTACTTCCAGCAGGATTGCTATTGGCAAATACAAGGGACAGCAATGGGTGCTTCTTTTGCCCCAATTTATGTTGATCTTTACATTGGATATGTGGAGGAGCACATTATTTATGATGAACTTCATAATTTATATTTGCCTGAGATTGATATTTGGAGAAGATACTTGGATGACTGTTGGCTAATTTGGAAAGAAGGCATTCAATATTTGGACGAATTCGTAAAACATCTAAATGGAAATATATGGGGCACTGAGTTTATGGTGGATTATCACCAAAATGAAATTCATTTTCTTGATGTATTCTTACAGCGCCAGCCTGATAACACATTAAAAACTAGTGTATATCATACATTTCATGAATATAACACCTTGTTATATGCCAACAGTCTCCATCCCAAGCATATTATTAATAATATTCCCAAATCTCAGTTTTTGCATCTCAAAAGAATTTGCTCCTCTGAACAGGATCTGACACAACATCATGAGGATCTAGCCAATGGATTTATAGCAAGGGGTTATGCTAAACATAATGTCAATTCAGCCTTACAATGGTCAAAAAATAGATCAAGGGACACATTATTACAATATCAACCACATCATAAGTGTGACAATCAGGATACTCTGAGGCTTGTGACCACTTATGGTAGGAATACAGTGAATTTTCTAGACATAGTTAACAAGCATTGGAATATTCTCAAAACTCATTCGAAGTTGGATCAGTTCCTGGGGGACAGATGTTTATTTTCATACAGAAAGGGCAAAACCCTAGGGTCTCACTTTTCATATTACAAAAAAGCATATTTTCGAAATGACAATTATCAACAACAAACTCTTATGGGGGACAAATTAGTTGGATCATATCCTTGTGGACATTGCTCCTTTTGCAAGTATATATTCAAAACCAAAACTTTCACCAGCAGAAATACAGGACAACTTTACAATATACACTGTTTTGGTAATTGTAGTACGGACTGGGTTGTTTATCTTGCCACATGCACTTGCCAAGCCTTCTATGTGGGTCAGACATCCAGACAACTTAAGGTTAGAATGTCTGAACACATGGGTGACATCAGAAATGCCCGGGTTACCAATGCCTTATATAGACACACGTTGAATCATCCTACTGCTAAGTTTTCGTTTGCTATTATTGATAATATCACTGGCAGTCGATCCTTTAAAACTGGTTGGCATGATATACTTAATAGTAAAGAAAGGAAATGGATAGTAAAATTAGGTGCTCTTTTTTCCCCTGGACTTAATGATAAATTATAATGCTTCTTCTATTGAGTCTTTGTGCCCTGTATACTTGTGGGTTTCTTATTTAATTTCAATTTTGTTTTTGTAATAATCACTTTTGTATTACATATCTATAACATGTTTTTCATTTCCTAATAGGATATGATGTCAGAATTTTTGATTGGAACAGGTACTTAAGGTTGGGTCTTTCCCCATTGCCTACATTCATACTACTGATGAAAGCTATGTGCTGAAACCGGTCTAGTTCCAATAAATATTTCTTCATACATCCTAGGTGCTGGCTTCTTTATTTGGTTATATTCAATTTAACTAATGTATTATCCAGCAATGGTTTGTATTGTTGACCCCATCTAGACATAACATAATTTTTTGTATCCTGAATAAGAATTTCTGGATACCCTCTGTCTGTAAACATAATTCCAATATTATCCATTTATTTTACTATGTCCTCAGAAATGTCATTCTAGCTGCCCTTATCATCTGTCCCTTAATAATGTTCTTCCTCTGCTTTTGGGAATGACAACTAGAGTATTCCAAATAGGAATTAGGAAAAGTGGGCTTTCTAAATATATTAGATTTAAACACACTTTCAGTGTGAGTAATAGCTGTATCTAGACAGCTAATACTGTCTGAACTAGTATGATAAGTAAATTTAAGAAAGGAAGTAGTTCTATACAAATAATTTAAAAAAGCTTAATTTCTTCCTGGGGTCCCTTCCACAACACAAGTATATTGCCCAAAAATCTCAGATAAATATGTACGTAATCCTTAAACCTACTATTCATGACAAATTTGTCTTCCCAGTCTAACAAAACTAAATTAGCAAATATGGGAGCACATGAGGCTCCCATAGCTACTTCCCGAACCTGCTTGTAGTACTCATCTTTGAAAAATATGAAATTATTCTCCAAAACTAAACTCATCATTTCCAAAACCAAATTGGCTTTATCATAAAGACTCATGACTATGGACCTGAGTCCTCCAATTTCTACCCATAATTTCTTTAATTCTATTATTTCTTCTACTATATAGTAAAACCATTACCTTATCAAAATTCATAACTGGGGAACCAGTACTATAATTTTTCAGTTTCCCCCCTTCCAAAATTGATTTAAAATTGGTCTCCCTTTTGGAAATAACTTCCTTCTCACCATACTCACACAACTTTATTGGGTATCCTCTCTCACATAACATCTTTTTTAATACATATAATTCTTCCAAAAACTGTTCTTTTTTGGAAAACATCCGAGAAATTCTCAGCATCTGGCCCTTCACTAAACTATATTTTTGTCTGAAAGGGTAGTGGCTGCTATATAACAGATAAGAATTAGAAAGCATGGGTTTGCAATATATAGTAGATTCACATTTCCTTTTTTCCTTATTCTTGTATAATATTATATCCAAATAATTGCTACTAGATTCATTCCAACTGTAACTAAAGGTTAAAAAAATATTCAATTAAGTAATAAATAGTAAAAACTGGTTTAACCTATCCACAGGACCCTTCCAAATTAAAAAATATATAATCCAAAAATCTAGCATAAAATTTAATATATATTTTCCATAAATTCAGATTTAAAAATCTCTTGTTTCTCCCAATACTACATTACAAAGCTAACATATACTGGTGCAGATGCAGCCCTCATTGCTACTTCCTTTATTTTTACCCATATCTCTCCTTCAAAGAATAAAAAATTATTATGGAGGACAAGTTCCATCATTTGAGAGATTTATAACCTCCCTATCTGTTAAATTCTTAAAGGAAGCAAGTGCTTGCGTAAACCATTCCAGACCAGTCTCCTGTGGTATGGTCGAAAATAAATCTTTCATATCGATAGTGACAAATAAACATGTCAAATGGAATGATATAAATCAATTCTAAAAAATCCCGAGTCCTTTAGGATGTGTATTTTATCACTAAAAAATGTTTCAACTTAAAATCAATATACTTAGCCAGAGGCTATGTCTTGGAACCACTTGAGGTCACCACAGGGACATAGCTAGCCTACAAACTTAGCCTGGTTGACTTCTTTGAGAAGGTTACTAATACAATGGATGAGGGCAAATCAGTACACAATGCATATCTAGACCTCATATAGGTGTCCAACACCATCCCATACTCAGGTTTCATACATAAACTATCCCAATTAAATGTTAATCTGTATGCAAGTCATTGGATAGCAAATTGGCTCACATGAAGAACCCAGAACATTAGGGTAGGCTGCTCTGCCTCCTCTAAAATACCAGTAACTTGTTGAGGATCCCTGGGTTCAGTCCTTGGGGCACTCCTCTTTGGCATTTACCTCTTAGAGGTTAAACTGCTGTTAAGGGTTTATGGCTGACCAAGTCTACAGATGACTGTAAACTTGCTGCCATCATAGCCTCCCCAGAGGACACCAGTATCCTCCAAGACAGCCTTCCCTAACCAATATCTAGTATCAAAACCGTGGAGTAAACCAACATTCTGAAAAATGTATAATAGTATCATTCAGCAAACAGAAAGTCTCTTCTAACTTTCACATTGGCAACACACCCCTGAAAACTAATCCAGTAGTTAGCAACATAGGAACCTAAGAGACAATGAACTGTCCTTCTATCACCCCATATCATTATTTTCAGACAATGCTTTTTCATTGCATGGCTTTGTTACTAATGGTATGACATCCAGGTCCAGGGATGTGATCATTCCACTGTATTACTTACTTATCGAGCTGATAATTGAGTATAATATCCCCTTTGGTGTGTACCTGTCCAAGTATTTGACACAACTTCAACCACTTTCTTACTAAGAAAATTAACAGCTTAAATCATAAAAACTATATGGACCATCTCAAAGTCTTGTTCTTCTTCTCAGTGTTATGCAGGCTACTGAGAGATGATCTCTGCTTCACATACACAGCCTCAAAAGAATGTATTCTATCAGGCCTAATGCACATTTGCAAGTCCAATAGATGCATAAACACCTGTTCAAGAGATCTAAATCTCTTTTGCAATATAAAATAAAACATGTTGTATGGATAGATATGTATCACAGAGAATACCATTTCTTTAGGTATGTAGGTGTATACCAGGCTAACAACCACTGTGGCCTTTATAAGCCTAGCCAAGCATCCCAATTGTATCCCACAAGTTTATGTGCTTTAGAGGTTTTTTTAAGTAGTATATGCAACATAGGGCAAGATTTACAGGCTGCCTCTGACCATTAGAGGCATAGTTGCTAGACCTAGGATATTTCTGATTTTTCAACCAATGGTCCCAATTTCTCTTGAATAAGGTTAGGGAAGAACTCAGCTTTACATAGATGGGAAGTCCATTCCAGAGAAGGGGGATTCTCTGACACACATACGTAAACATCCAGCTTGTTTTGATTATGTCACAAGCAAAGTTTGAATCCCTACATAGAATAATTCTGATGCTATTCATTTTCTGGATATGCTCCATCAGAGTGAGATACAATGATGTCTTGTATCCCAGACATAGATAGCCTGTCAACAGTTTGTAGGAAGCATAATATAGAGATTGGGCTTTCAGCAGATCTGCAGAGGGCATACTGTTTATGTCCTGCATTCTTTTTGTGAGTATCCCCTGTGGATGTTCCAGTTGTTGCAGGTGCCTGGTCAAGTAAATACCAAACGGTATGCTGTACACAATGATAGGTCTGACAAGGGCCAAATACAGTGCAACAATGTCTTCCTTGGACCTAGATTCTATGGTCTTGCTTATAAGTTCAGCAACATAGAATGATTTCCTTACTATCATAGATGGATGTTGGTAGAAAGCCAGGTTACTATCTACATGCATACCCAAATCCCTGACTACTGGTTCTACTCTTAGGGATGTGCTATTGATGAGCTAATTTCCTAGTGTGGCTGATTTCCCAAATGGTACTATTATACATTTCTTGGCATTAAGTTTTAAGTTGTGACTTTGGTACCAGCCATTTGTCTGTGTTAGTCCTTCCTATAGGATGTTAGTGTCTTGGGGAGATTCAATTACTGCTCCAAGTTTTCAGTCATCTGCAAACTTGGTCAGCCAGAGGCCCCTGACATTGGCCTTATCTTCTGAGAAGTAGATGCCAAAAAAGGAGCTGACCAGCACAGAGCCCTGAGGGACTCCAACAGTGACTGGCCTCTTTGCGGAGGAGGTCTCCCCTATCCTAACTTTCTAGGTCATACCTGAAAGCCAGCTGGATATCCAGTATGTAACTTGCAGTATATGCCTATATCCATGAGTTTGTTTATAATGCCCAAGTGGGGTATTGTATCAAATACCTTAGCCAGGACAAGGTAGGCAGTATGCATAGTTTTGCCCTCACCCATTGCCTTGGTGACCTTCTTAAAAGAAGCCTGTGCCAGGTTGAGTAGGCATGTAAAACTAAACTTATAGTGTTTGAAGGTTTTCTATACCCTTATTAACCATTTCCATGATAATTCTTTCTATGGATTTGCAAGAGACTAGTGAGACTCATGAGTCTGTAGTTCCTGGGGTTTGTTAATGGGCTGACCTTGTGCAGAGGGATGACCATTGCATTTCTCCATTCCCATGGAACAAAGCCTGTCTAAAAAAGATTATTAAATACTGACTGCAGTAATCTTGATGGGTTGTGTTTCAGACTATTTAGAAGGCATGCTGGGATGTTATTGGGGCTCATCAATGCAGTGTTGCTGGCCTTAGGAAGCACATCTAGGACCTGCTCTCTAGTGATAATTGGGAGGGGTTGTTTGTTTTTTCTTGGGGTGGCCAGGAGAGTGAGGGGGGCTAAAACTGTCAGCCAGCAGATTTGCTATATTCTCCAGCTCTGTGTAGGTGGCTTCATTTATAATCAGTTTTGCACACTACTGTGTGCTGCCTTTGATATTTTGGATATAGTAAAGAAAGCCTTGTGGTTGCCCTTTGCCTGGGAGGCTATCTTTAAATCATATTTGGCTTTAGTAGACTTAATTTGCCCTATTAATTGTTTATTTTTAGATTGATGAGAGCATTTTTATCATGCTGGGAATAATATTTCTTAATCTTGGCTATGAATTTTTTCATTTATTGTTATAACTTGTTTATGTTTGGATTCCACCAGGGTGCTTTGTTTTTGAGCTAGTTCTGAGTTTATTTCTAGTAAGCACAGCTGTATCTATTGGGGTGGCCACGGTGGTGCAGCAGTTAGCATTGTCACCTCACAACAAGAGGTACTCCAGTTCAATTCTTATCTGGGGTGCTTTTCCTCCCTGAGTTCACATGGGTTTCCTCTGGGTGCTCCGGTTTCTTCTCACATTCCAAAGACATGCAGGTAGGTTGATTGGACACTCTAAATTGGCCATAGGTGAGAGTGTGTGTGCGAGTGATTGGTACAAATGAACTACTGCAGCAGGGCTAGCCACCCAGTGATGTAAGCCTTAGCTCAAGATGATTGTCACTGCTTAAGTGACACCCCGACCCCATGGGCAAAATGGGAAAGGGGTTGAGGATGGATGAATGGACAGCTGTCTCTGTATATTTATTGACATGATTGTACAGTCTTGCCTCCAGTGATATTATGTAACTATGCCTCTCACATGCTGTATCCCTTTCTCTATGGATTACTTGGTTGCTGGCTGAGATACTGGCAAAGTGCCCAGTGATGGTGTCAGGTATTTTTTAGGTGAACTTTAAAGGAATGGTACAGCAAGCTAATTTGGGCATTGTGAGAGTAGAATCTAGAGATAAAGTACATACGACTGAAGTCATGTGGCAATGCCCCTTAGAGTGCAAACAAGTTGCTGTTTTTGCAACTCAGTACTGGGTAAGGTTACAGAGGAAGTTCAATAGGGAAAATTTAGTTTCTAAGTGCCTGCGTCTAAACAAGGCACTGCTAAATGCCATTGCACAATGAGCAGCATAAATTATACACTCAAAGAAAATTGACTAACTTAAAAAAAGCCCTCTAGTCACTGAAATGATCTTACTTTGACTCCCTGTGTGTATCCCAACTCAGACATACCAAACTACATTTCTACTGCCACTAGAACTGCAGACTCAGCCTTCTTAATGTAAAGACATACTTTAATCAGTCAAAAGTGAAGATGTCTTCTTTTTTGTCTTTTCGGCTTTTCCCGGTTAGGGGTCGCCACAGCGGAACTCCGGTCCGCTAATGATTGGCAGTTGATTTTTATGGTGCTGAGTTGCCAGCCCAACGCCCAACCTTCAGCGAAGGCACGCCCATTCACGCATGTCTTTCGGTGGCCACTCGACCATGGGGAGGACATGCAGACTCCACACAGAAGGCACTCCAGCCGAGATTCGAACAGGAGAACCTCTTGCTGTGAGGCAACAATGCCACCGCTGTACCACCAGAAGTGAAGATGTACCAAACACAAATCAAACAAGCAGTTACAAGTAATTACAAGGTGATTCTATGACACAGGGAAAAAACTGCTAAGCGGATAAAAGCTGGTTTAAACACATCTAACAGCAAATGAATCAAAAAGTAAACCAACTAAACATGGTTTTTAAAACACAATAATGAACTTTATTATAACAGGAATGGTAAGTGCTTTCACGCTTATAAAGGTTCTTCTTCAAACCATCAATAAAAACACAGTAGCAACCACAACTTATATAGTAGTAGCAAAAAATTAATTGAACAACCACCACATAATTAATGAATCAGTGCTTATGACTTCAATTTTGGTCTTAAAGGGACAGATTCATTCAACCCTGGAGTTTTGTGAGCTTGCAATTTAAGTATCCAATCTATTTCAGTACACAGTACGATTCCTGATATCCTCTCCCTTCATACTTACATCACACAATTGCAGAACTAAAAAAAAAAGTGTGACTTGTTCTAACTGCATGAATATGTCTGTATAAAACATTTCTCATATCACATAGTATCATCCTATACTGCTGATCTGTCATTACAATTGGCCAGTTCATTTTTACAACATCACAGACAAGATGTACATCATTGGAATAAGTTAAATTCATCCTAAGCTTATTTTGATATGTCTTACTCCTCGGAATATCCGACCTCTCAGAAAAATATGGTCTAGCCGAACGTGCTCAATGTGATAAAACCTCATTAATGGTTTTATCTATCTTAGAAGCAGAATAGCCTCTGGCCATGAAATCAGTTCTCATCTCTATAAAAGCATTCAGCATACCATCATCCCTATTATTCAGTCTTGCAACTCTATAAAATTGGTTCTTGAGGACATTTCTGTGTACATAATAAGGATGCATGCTATTTCTATGTACTACAGTGTTCTTCTTTACAGATTTCTTATACATACTTGTGACAACGTTATTACATTGTTTCTCTATATATACATCCAGAAATTCAACATGCTCACAAGAAAGTGTTACTGAACATTTTAAAAAAGTTATACTGTGCAAATAGTCTAAATATTAATGTAGGGTTTCAACTGGCCCTTGCCAAATCATGAACACACCATCCACAAAATGACCACAGTACACAACAAATTGTCTAAAAACATGGGTATCACTGAAAACATGTACAAATTCCCATTGTGCTAAAACCATATTAGCATAGCTATTTGCACACATGGTGCCCATAGCTACACCCACCTCTGTTCTAGAGATAGGGTAATGGATTCTTTTAATTTGATTTCATCAACTAACTGGAATAAAATGTTGTGGACTGTCTATAAAAGCTTAAAAGCATTGCAATTTTTTTCAGGTAAGCTACAAAGGAGACCATATTTCTATGTGCACTAACCTCAAGATCTGTTACTTTTACTTCAATTATAAAACTATTTTTCCTGAAACTACAGCTTGGAAGACTGCAACATGATTAAATCCTCAGGGTCATGTCATTTTTTTCCTTTATTTTTCCATTACTTTTTACTATGTCCACAATGTTACTATTGATATGCACTAGTTGTTCAGACATTATTTCAATAGTCTGCATTCGAGCTCTTTTTGATTTAATTTCTTTTTATGGAGTAGTAAACTGAGATGTCTTTGTTGGTGTAGCCTGACTAACCACATTTTCAACATTGTCAGTCTTTCTTCTATCAACATATAAAAAACAGCAGGTGAATATTGTTATAAGACGACACTTCTGCAATCAGCAATAAGTAATTACACATGAAGAAAGACAGAAAAGGTAACTACAAATTATATCCAAATATGAACAAGTAGAACCATCCCAAAATATGTCACAAATCTACAGTTAAATTAAGGTGTAGTCAGCAAATATGCAGTGTGAAATCAGAGCAGGCAAACATTTGTAAGTTCCCATCCAACATATAAACATAGTTTGTCACCAAAATAAATACAAAACAGAGCATTCAAAATCAACAGATTACATTAAAATGACAATATACATAATGGAACTGCATTTTTATGAGTATATGGAATACATGGCAATTAAGATTAGCCATTAGCTCCATAACATTGGCGTTTGTAATCTATAAGATATAAAGTGCTATTGACTAGTCCTGCTCTGGCCAAAACACAGTATGGCCACTCCATGGATGAACATATCACATACCCAGCAAAACCATACACGTTTTAGCAAATCACAGCCAGAGTTTTGTATGTCTAAGTGACCAAGAAGTCATAGAGTGATACAGGAAAAAGCAGAGACCACATCTAATTATTATTTATTTGTTATTTATTAACCAGGATGGTTCAACTGAGAAATGTAGATTTTCAGCAGAATCCAAGGGGAAAGCTCAACAGTTATTACACAATTCAAATATACACATGACACATACTATGGGAATTTGATTCCAACAAACTGGTAGAAATGGGCATTTCAGCTGGAGGCCAAAGTATCCACAATCATATACATCCTACTCACGAGAATATTCCAGAAAACTGTGAGAACTGTAAGCACTTCTAGTTTTCACCATCTAGACTATTTAATGTACTCCCTCTTCAGTGGTATGCTGATGCATGTAGATAAGAAATTACATTCCCTCTCACCCTCAGAAATATGGCCATTAAAACACAACCACATCCACTAGAGATGTTTTTATCAACTACATGGAATACCATTCTGAGAACTGACAGATGGCCTGTACCGCACAAGGTATCATCACAATTATCTATGTACATTACCCTACTAGTGGGCATAATTCAGATATATAAAATGACTGAGATATGTGTGTAAGACATTTGTCCAGGGAAGGATCTCACATGAATGTCTGTTTTGTGTATGTGACACTCTTGTAACTGTGCCTGGCACAAATGTAAAACACAGAGACCTAAGGGCCCACAAACAGATAACAAACATGCATGGAACACCTACATGAGGCCACCACAGTTTGACAAAACCACAATGCATGAATCACAACAGCATGGCAAAATATTGTATGAAATGAGTTGTGCAAGTACCTGTGATACTGAAACACATATATTCAAACTATAGGATTGTGCAACTATACTGGAATAAATCATAATTTTTTATCTAAAAATTAAACATCTGGAAGTTGAATTTTACTTTGGGAGATGTTGATTAGTTTTTGAAAGAATGTGCGGGTATTTTAACTATTCCTGTTTTTTATCTTGCTGTTCTGAAGAAGCATTTTTATAATAAAGACAAAAGTGCCCAATGTATTTTACTGATACTCCATGTCTATCTTTTTCTGCATAACAGTTTGTGTTTATTTCAGTTGTATTGATAAATGTTTCCAAATTTACATATATGCAGGAGGTAATATGAGTCTAGTGCAAAGACAGGAATAAGTGTGCTCTGCATCTTTAAATCTGTGTTTAGTGTGTACATATATATATATATATATATATATATATATATATATATATATATATCATATATGTATACACACACACACACACACACACACACACACACACACACACACACACACACACACACTCTGAAGAAAAGGGCAGTTATGCAATAGGGAGGTAGAAACACAGGAGTCTGCCTTACAAATTAAACATTTCTGAATACTCTCCTTGGGGGACAACAGTATAGAAGTTGGTTTACACTGCATATCCCATTAATACTCTTGTTTCAATTTAGGTTACAGGTTCTTAAATTCTGTCATAGTGTTCTACCATCAAATTACAGAAAAGTCTTCTAAAATCTGATAAAGAAAACTGACCCTAAGCAACTCACACATGAAGTCCAAACAGTAATATTAAAATGGGAATAAATGTGATTCCTTTCGGTCAGGTTATCTAAATATAATCCTCATGCATTGTTATTTTTCTTGCAATCCTACTTACTAAATTATAATTCCAAAGGGCATTTCCCAATCCCCAAAACATCAATCCATCTTTAATAAAACATATTCTTCTCAAATAGCAATTGGTGCGTATTCAAATATTAAAGTAACATTTAACAAAGACAACATAAAGAATAAAAATCTCTGGATATATGCCTTTTTATAGTGTCAATGTATTTGTAAGTTGTCTCCCATTTTCAGTGGCATGACACAAAACCCCTTATGCATTATTGCAATGAATTCAGTGAGCTCGTGGCTTGCAACAGACACATAAAATAACACAGGTATACACACACACACACACACACACATACATATAAACATATATATATATATATATATATATATATATATATATATATATATATATATAAACTGCCAGATTACCAGTCAAATGCAAGCACAAAGATGTATGACAATCAGCTTCTGATGACTAAAAAAAGTCACTAAACTCATAAAAGTTATTTCAGCTATGATGTTTAAGTTGGCTTTAGGAACTGTAAAAATTGTAGCTGTTCTGTATGCACGTACCTGCATATACTATAAAAGAATGAATGAAAACCAAGTAAATATATGTTCCAAAACCATTCCAGTTGCAATTTTAACAACTGAGACACAGATTAGGAATGGACAGTAAACTCCCCAAGGAAATGATCCAAAACCCTGCCAGCAGCTTTACCTCAAATAATAACACAGATTTAATATAAAAGCAATAAATAAATGACATGAAAGAACACCAGCACGGACAGATAACTTGTTCTTTATGCTTTACCAGCTGTGAACGAAAGTGGGGGACACACTCCTCTAAATGCATACCCTTAAAAACTGAATATTTGGTAACTATAGAAGGCTGTCTAGGCTAAAAAAGTTACCAGTACTGATACTGATGGTGTTCAGACAGACACTGTTAAGCTTACATGAGTCCATTACCAATACTGATACTGATGGTGTTCAGATAGACACCGTTAACCTTACATGAGTCCATTACCAGTACTGATACTGATGGTGTTCAGATAGACACTGTTGAACCTTACATGAGTCCAGTACCAGTACAGATACTGATGGTATTCAGATAGACACTGCTGAAACTTACATGAGTCCAGTACCATTACTGATACTGATGGTGTTCAGATAGACACTGTTAACCTTACATCAGTCCAGTACCAGTACTGATACTGATGGTGCTCAGATAGACACTGTTAACCTTACATGAGTCCATTACCAGTACTGATACTGATGGTGTTCAGATAGACACTGTTAACCTTACATGAGTCCAGTACCAGTACTGATACTGATGGTGTTCAGACAGACAGAGTTAACCTTACATGAGTCCAGTACCAGTACTGATACTGATGGTGTTCAGATAGACATTGTTGAACCTTACATGAGTCCAGTACCAGTACTGATACTGATGGTGTTCAGATAGACACTGTTAACCTGACATGAGTCCAGTACCAGTACTGATACTGATGGTAGTCAGATAGACACTGTTAACCTTACATGAGTCCAGTACCAGTACTGATACTGATGGTTTTCAGACAGACGCCGTTAACCTTACATGAGTCCATTACCAGTACTGATACTGATGGTGTTCATATAGACACTGTTAACCTTACATGAGTCCATTACCAGTACTGATACTGATGGTATTCAGATAGACACTGTTAACCTTACATGAGTCCAGTACCAGTACTGATACTGATGGTATTCAGATAGACACTGTTAACCTTACATGAGTCCAGTACCAGTACTGATACTGATGGTGTTCAGATAGACACTGTTAACCTTACATGAGTCCAGTAACAGCACTAAACCTGATGGTATTCTGATGGACACTGTTAACCTTACATGAGTCCAGTACCACTATTGATACTGATGGTGTTCATATAGACACTGTTAACCTTACATGAGTCCAGTACCATTACTGATACTGATGGTGTTCAGATAGACACTGTTAACCTTACATGAGTCCAGTACCAGTACTGATACTGATGGTGTTCAGATAGACATTGTTGAACCTTACATGAGTCCAGTACCAGTACTGATACTGATGGTGTTCAGATAGACACTGTTAACCTTACATGAGTCCAGTACCAGTACTGATACTGATGGTGTTCAGATAGACACTGTTAACCTTATATGAGTCCAGTACCAGTACTGATACTGATGGTGTTCAGATAGACATTGTTGAACCTTACATGAGTCCAGTACCAGTACTGATACTGATGGTGTTCAGATAGACACTGCTAACCTTACATGAGTCCAGTACCAGTACTGATACTGATGGTGTTCAGAGAGACACTGTTGGACCTTACATGAGTCCATTACCAGTAGTGATACTGTTGGTATTCAGATAGACACCTTCAACCTTACATGAATCCAGTGCCAGTATTATGATGGTATTCAGATAGACATTGTTAACCTTACATGAGTCCATTACCAGTACTGATACTGATGGTGTTCAGACAGACATTGTTAACCTTACATGAGTCCATTACCAGTACTGATACTGATGGTATTCAGATAGACACTATTAACCTTACATGAGTCCATTACCAGTACTGATACTGATGGCATTCAGATAGACACTGTTAACCTTACATGAGTCCAGTACCAGTACTGATACTGATGGTGTTCAGATAGACACTGTTAACCTTACATGAGTCCAGTACCAGCACTAATCCTGATGGTATTCTGATAGACACTGTTAACCTTATATGAGTCCAGTACCAGTACTGATACTGATGGTATTCAGACAAACACTGTTAACCTTACATGAGTCCAGTACCAGTACTGACACTGATGGTGTTCAGATAGACAATGTTAACCATACCAGTACTGATACTGATGGTGTTCAGACAGACATTGTTGGACCTTACATGAGTCCATTACCAGTACTGATACTGATGGTATTCAGATAAACACCTTTAACCTTACATGAATCCAGTACCAGTATTATGATGGTGTTCAGATAGACATTGTTAACCTTACATGAGTCCATTACCAGTACTGATACTGATGGCATTCAGATAGACACTGTTAACCTTACATGAGTCCAGTACCAGTACTGATACTGATGTTGTTCAGATAGACACTGTTAACCTTACATGAGTGCAGTACCAGTACTGATACTTATGGTATTCAGATAGACACTGTTAACCTTACATGAGTCCAGTACCAGTACTGATACTGATGGTTTTCAGACAGACACTGTTAATCTTACATGAGTACCAGTATTATGATGGTGCTCAGATAGACACTGTTAACCTTACATGAGTCCATTACCAGTACTGATACTGATGGTGTTCAGATAGACACTGTTAACCTTACATGAGTCCAGTACCAGTACTGATACTGCTGGTGTTCAGACAGTGTTAACCTTACATGAGTCCAGTACCAGTACTGATACTGATGGTGTTCAGATAGACCCTTTTAACCTTACATGAGTCCATTACCAATACTATGATGGTGTTCAGATAGACACTGTTAACCTTATGTGAGTCTAGTACCAGTACTGATACTGATGGTGTTCAGATAGACACTGTTAACCTTACACGAGTCCAGTACCAGTACTGATACTGATGGTGTTCAGATAGATACTGTTATCCTTACATGAGTCCAGTACCAGTACTGATACTGATGGTGTTCAGATAGACACTGTTAACCTTACATGAGTCCAGTACCAGTACTGATACTGATGGTATTCAGATAGACACTGTTAACCTTACATGAGTCCAGTACCAGTACTGATACTGATGGTGTTCAGATAGACATTGTTGAACATTACATGAGTCCAGTACCAGTACTGATACTGATGGTGTTCAGACAGACACTGTTAACCTTACATGAGTCCAGTACCAGTACTGATAATGATGGTATTCAGACAAACACTGTTAACCTTACATGAGTCCAGTACCAGTACTGATACTGATGGTGTTCAGATAGACATTGTTGAACCTTACATGAGTCCAGTACCAGTACTGATACTGATGGTGTTCAGATAGACACTGTTAACCTTACATGAGTCCGGTACCAGTACTGATACTGATGGTGTTCAGATAGACATTTGTGAACCTTACATGAGTCCAGTACCAGTACTGATACTGATGGTGTTCAGATAGACACTGTTAACCTTACATGCGTCCAGTACCAGTACTGATACTGATGGTATTCAGATAGACACTATTAACCTTACATGAGTCCAGTACCAGTACTGATACTGATGGTATTCAGATAGACACTGTTAACCTTACATGAGTCCAGTACCAGTACTGATACTGATGGTATTCAGATAGACACTATTAACCTTACATGAGTCCAGTACCAGTACTGATACTGATGGTATTCAGATAGACACTGTTAACCTTATATGAGTCCAGTACCAGTACTGATACTGATGGTATTCAGACAAACACTGTTAACCTTACATGAGTCCAGTACCAGTACTGATACTGATGGTGTTCAGATAGACATTGTTGAACCTTACATGAGTCCAGTACCAGTACTGATACTGATGGTATTCAGATAGACACTGTTAACCTTATATGAGTCCAGTACCAGTACTGATACTGATGGTGTTCAGATAGACATTGTTGAACCTTACATGAGTCCAGTACCAGTACTGATACTGATGGTGTTCAGATAGACATTGTTGAACCTTACATGAGTCCAGTACCAGTACTGATACTGATTATATTCAGATAGACACTGTTAACCTTACATGAGTCCAGTAGTGGCATCTCTCAGTTGTACTCCTTCAGATTACTTAAAATAGTAATCAACACAAAGCAAAAATGAACCTTCTGCTACTGCAACAAATCAATTCTCAGCATCAGTCATGGTAGTAAAGGAGTTCTGTACACAGTAACTTCTTATTTTCATTCATATTTTTTTACCACAAAGTTCAAAATTCTGAACCAGTTGTTCAGTCTGCACAACTATATTTGGCCAGAACAGAATATTACATGCCTTATCCTTGTAGTGTGCTATACCTAAGCATGAACCATCTAGTTTAGTTAATACTGTCCTTTAAGTGTGGTAAGGGAATGATTACTTTATCACCCTTAAATATTAGTCCTTACATGCTTGCATGCATGACAACTTATCTCCAAACTGAAAATATGACTTGATTAGAGAATGTAGGTGCTTGCAGCAGGTGCAGGTCTGAGTCTTCTTATGCAAACTTTCAGATCCTACAACTTCTCTATTGTCAGTGGCAACTGTGACACCATTCATAATACTTCTAGATCCTTCGCCAAGAGATCAGCTTTGATTTCAATTAAATATCCTCTGCTGACAATATCTGCAATGTCTATTAGCTTTCCATGCTTATACGGTATTTGCAGGTCCTGCTTTTATACTGACAATATCATTCTTTGCAAACATGAAGGAGCCTGCTACAAATTCTTCCTAAAAATACTTAAAAGTAGTTTACTTAACCCTTGTGATCAAACCACATGCAACCTTGGGTAAATCTTGATATACCCACACCCACAAGTCGGCTATTGCTCTTATACGACATTATTTAAAAAATAAATTGCTTACCATACTTAAATAATGTCTTTGTATAATAGTGCCATTGTGTGTCTCTGCATTTTTCCCATTCTTCCATGTTTTCTAATGTATTGTGCATGCATACAGGAGTTATGGACACACACTTGCACAGTACATCAGTGCTGCTGAACAGAAGCAAAAGAGAAAAGAGAATATTTTTTTTTTTTTTTTTGAAGAGAAGCACAGACAGTTGAGAGGTATGACAGTCTGCTGAAATTTAAGGAGGGACAGCGAATAAATACTGTACAAGGAAAATCAGGTACAGAACTGTTTCTCTAATTTTGCAGAACATACCTAATTTTCCTTCCATTTTGTTCTGTCCTCAATTGTACTTTAGCGGACAGACGTTTTTCTATTTATATATTCTCGATTTACAATGGGCATGCAGATTGGTCTGTCCAATCAGTGTGCATGTTTTTGAAAAACAATGACCTGTCTTTGTATAATATCAGTCACAGAGGTTAACTGAACAGACTAGTAAATAAATCCAAATGAACCAGGAATCCAGGACACCAGTTAGAAAATGTAGAAAAAATCCATTTTATTTTAACCAACAGTTTTAGCGCTTTCATCTCATTATAGAGACTTCATCAGAAACAATTAACTACATTTAATTGCACTTTATATAGCCCTTCAATCAATGACATCACACAATTAATTAAAAATTTAAACAAACAGCAACCTAAAAGTGTATATCAAACCAAAATGAAAATGTATATATTTGATAAATATATACCTATTGTATTATATAAAATAACATTTTAATAAATACTGGCACATTAGGTTTTATTTAAAACATAATAGTTAATTTAAAAACTTTATTGAAATTCATTGTTATATACTAAATCTTGATGAATAAATATATATATGTAAAAATGTTGTATGTAAATATATAGACTTGTTCATTTAAAAATTCTGAAAATTCTTAGTCTTAAAATGAGAAGAAATGTGTGTTTGTATTTATGTATATATACATGTAACTGTGGATAATTCAAATATTGTTAGCCCTTTCTATAAGTAATGGTATTAATGACACTGTTTCATTTAGTCCTGGGGGAAACATAGAAGCCAGTCTGAACTGCCATTGACTTTCCTTCTTTTTTAGTAGGTTTTTCCAATCCCCACCCCTAATGTCTATTTTAACAGTGTCTAGAATACCAAAAACGAATTTCTTGAATTCTAAACAAGATGTACTGTGTTTGTACAGGGCATTAGTGTTCTTATGGTTCTTGATATCATTTAGGTGCTCATAGATCCTGTTTTTAAGTAGTCGTTCGGTCTTACCTACATAGAAATGTTTACAAGTACAACACAAAGCCAGGTAAACCACTCCCCTGGTATTGCAATTGCCATTTTGTAAATATACCTTACTATTCATGACATTGTTTAGCCTTAAAATAGGCTCAACACAAATATAAGAGCAATAATGACACATACCACATCTTTTTGTACCTTGTTTGTTTTGAAGAGTATTAGGTCTTTTATATTCCAAGAGTTGTTTCATATTAAAAACCACTTTGTTAACAAATCTGGGTGTACTACCCAGCTTCTTGTATAAACCATCGTTTGCTCTGAAAATATTCCAGTTTTTTTGGAAAATGTTTTTAATAGCAGGGGTTCTTGTGTTATATGTTAGAACACAAGTAGTGTTAAAATCATGAATGTTCTCCCTACCGACTGTAGTGTTTTCAGAAGAACCTAGTAGGGGAATATATTTTTGACCCCATTATTGGTACACATTTTGTAGAGTAGAATTGATCAAGTCTAGCAGATATCCCCTCTCCAAAAACATTTCTCTTAACAAAGTGAATTCATCTTTCAAGTCTTCTAGATGTGAAGTCATCCTGGCAATTCGAATGGCTTGCCCTTTTATTATACTGACCTTTTGTGATGTGGGATGATAACTCTCAAAATGTAAATAGGCATTGCAAAATGTTTTCTTTCTAAATATTTTTGATTTAAACTGTTTGTTAGTTTTATCTTTAAGGATACAAGTATCAAGGTAATTGATACTCGTAGTGTTATATTGAAAGGTGAAAGAAAGGAAGGCAGTACTACTATTAATGTAGTCTATAAATTGAATAATTTCTTCTTCACGTCCCCCCCATAAAATAAAAATGTCGTCCAAGTAACGGAGATATAATTTGATATGGGGCCAAAATGGACCATCAAATACATATTGTGTTTCCCAACCTAGTAAAACCAAATTAGAATACACTGGTGAACAAGTAGCACCCATGGGTACGCCAGTGACTTGTTGATAAAATTCCCCTTCAAAACATAAGAAATTATTTTCAAGAACTATGCTCATCAATTCACATATTAAATTTATTTTATCATTCTCAAGATCCGAGAATTTGAATAGTACTTCCTCAAACAAATTCATCCCTTCATTTTTGGGAATACATGTAAACAAGTCTCTTACGTCTATAGTTAAAAATAAAACGTCTTCCTGAAATAAATCTTGTTTAACACTTTTTAAAAATTCCCACGAATCTTTTAACAAATGGGGGGTCTTGTAAACCACATGTTGTATGTAAGAATCAATGAACACAGAAAGTGGGTGTGTTTTAGATCCCTTAGCTGCCACTATGGGTCTAAAAGGAGGCCTAGAAATATCCTTATGTATTTTTGGTATTCCAAAAAATGCTGGAATTTTAGGAAATTTTGTAAAAAGAAAATCATATTCACTGGGACTAATTCTCCCTTCCAATAAATATTCCTCTAAATAACTATTAATTCTAGAATACGAAATATTAATTTGTTTTTTGGAAGTGTGACTGTAAGTATTCTCATCAAATAGTAACTTTTGCATGGCGTTTGAATAATCCACACTTTTAAAAATAGCAATTCCCCCACCTTTGTCAGGAACCATGACACGAATGCTGTAGTCATTCCTAAGGTCACGTAAAAGGTTAAACTCGTTCTTGGTTAAATTCCAATGTTCCAACCTATGGTTTTGTTTAAATTCATTATATATGTCTTCAATGACTAATTTTTCATAAGTTTCCAATAAAGGATGTAGGGGTGGATTATACACACTCTTCTTTTTTAATTTCTTATTAGTATCTATGTTGTTTGTGACATTGTCCTGCAACGGTTCAAGAAGTATTTCTAGATTTAATTTTCTCACAAAAAGCTTCAAAGCTTCTATACTTTCTACAAGGTCACCGCTGTGAGATGGAATAAACTTGATACCCTTTGAAAAAAGGTTAAAGTAATCATCAGTAATAACCAAATCCGAATAATTATAAATAGTGAACCCACCTCTCTTGAAAACAATATTTTCTTCTGGTGTGGAAGAGCAAACCAGAATGTTTGAATCTAATATGCATTCATGGGATGGGAAAACTGATTCCTTTTCTGGGGATAATAAGTTCTGTTGTATTCCCCTTTCTTGTTGTAAAACTGTGCCAGTCTCTCCGAGCGCCTGAGAGTGGGAAAATCCCTTTCCTCTAAATTTTGTATACCCATACCTTCCTCCACCCACTCATCCGTGTGCCCTGCATAATGATCCCTAGAAGTGGGTGAATACCTTTGTGGAAAATCAACATTGTCATGTCCATGATGTTGTTTGTACATTAACTTGTTTCTATTGGACTGGTTGTAAGGTGCATTGTGGTTCTTGTTAATGTATACCACATTGTCCTGATAATTTTTCTGATCCCTACTGATTTTTCTTTTTTTCTTCTGAAAAATGTTAAAGCATCTATTTTCAACTCTATCCAACATTTTAAAATACATAGTACTATAATGAGAAAATACTAAATCATTTCTAATTCTGTTGTCTAAACTTTGCACATCTTTGAAAACATACTCTTTTTGAACTTCATAATACTGTACAGTTTTTCTCAAAAGACCCAAACCTATTTCGTTAAAATAGTCACAAAAATCAGTCATAATTTCTTCTGAATAATCAATGCCAAAAGGAAACTTATAAATTCTTAGTCCTTGTGGCACAATTTTTAAATCAATGCATTGTTTTAAATATGCAATATCAATTTCTAAGCTTTTACATTTAAAAAGTCTCTTTTCCATAGAAAAAATTAGTTCTTTTAAGGAAGCATTGTGATAGTCCTTATCTGCATGGTAAAAATCCTTATCGTTTTGATTAACGTTTTCGCCAGCAGAAAAACAGTATTTTTTGGAAAAAACCTTATCAAATCTATTAGTGGCCTCCTGTTGAGAAATTGTCACCGGACGAAAAACCGATGTAACTCCACTATCTTTGTCAACCACATTGTTAATAGGAAGTCTGTCACTATTAACTATAGGTAAAAACACAGTACCTGCTTTTGGTCGAACAACACCATTCGTGAATGAATTAGAAATATTTCCTGACTCAATGAGGATGGGGGATGGACCCAAATCAGTGCGACATCCATTGGATATACCTTTAGTGCCATTGGAACAGTTACAATCAATATTTTTAGAACCGCCGTCCTGTAAGCCTTGTTTTTCCACCTCGCAGCTACTATGAACCACTCTAACTTGGTTAACCAAGTTTGGATGATAAAGCGGTAGTCCCACACCGTAAGTGTGGTAGACACCATACCCCAGAGGCACAAACACATTACGCTCACCCATTAAGGAAGGAACGTTCGCATCACAGTTATTTCTTGGCGTTAATAGGTCTAAAAGCTTACATACAACATGTGGTTTACAAGACCCCCCATTTGTTAAAAGATTCGTGGGAATTTTTAAAAAGTGTTAAATAAGATTTATTTCAGGAAGACGTTTTATTTTTAACTATAGATGTAAGAGACTTGTTTACATGTATTCCCAAAAATGAAGGGATAAATTTGTTTGAGGAAGTACTATTCAAATTCTCGGATCTTGAGAATGATAAAATAAATTTAATATGTGAATTGATGAGAATAGTTCTTGAAAATAATTTCTTATGTTTTGAAGGGGAATTTTATCAACAAGTCACTGGCGTACCCATGGGTGCTACTTGTTCACCAGTGTATTCTAATTTGGTTTTACTAGGTTGGGAAACACAATATGTATTTGATGGTCCATTTTGGCCCCATATCAAATTATATCTCCGTTACTTGGGCGACATTTTTATTTTATGGGGGGGATGTGAAGATGAAATTATTCAATTTATAGATTATATCAATAGTAGTACTGCCTTCCCTTTCTTTCACCTTTCAATACCACACTACGAGTATCAATTACCTTGATACTTGTATCTTTAAAGATAAATCTAATAAACAGTTTAAATCAAAAATATTTAGAAAGAAAACATTTTGCAATGCCTATTTACATTTTGAGCGCTATCATCCCACATCACAAAAGGTCAGTATAATAAAAGGGCAAGCCATTCGAATTGCCAGGATGACTTCACATCTAGAAGACTTGAAAGATGAATTCACTTTGTTAAGAGAAATGTTTTTGGAGAGGGGATATCCGCTAGACTTGATTAATTCTACTCTACAAAATGTGTACCAACAATGGGGTCAAAAATATATTCCCCTACTAGGTTCTTCTGAAAACACTACAGTCGGTAGGGAGAACATTCATGATTTTAACACTACTTATGTTCTAACATATAACACAAGAACCCCTGCTATTAAAAACATTTTCCAAAAAAACTGGAATATTTTCAGAGCAAACGATGGTTTATACAAGAAGCTGGGTAATACACCCAGATTTGTTAACAAAGTGGGTTTTAATATGAAACAACTCTTGGAATATAAAAGACCTAATACTCTTCAAAACAAACAAGGTACAAAAAGATGTGGTATGTGTCATTATTGCTCTTATATTTGTGTTGAGCCTATTTCAAGGCTAAACAACGTCATGAATAGTAAGGTATATTTACAAAATGGCAATTGCAATACCAGGGGAGTGGTTTACCTGGCTTTGTGTTGTACTTGTAAACATTTCTATGTAGGTAAGACCGAACGACTACTTAAAAACAGGATCTATGAGCACCTAAATGATATCAAGAACCATAAGAACACTAATGCCCTGTACAAACACAGTACATCTTGTTTAGAATTCAAGAAATTCGTTTTTGGTATTCTAGACACTGTTAAAATAGACATTAGGGGTGGGGATTGGAAAAACCTACTAAAAAAGAAGGAAAGTCAATGGCAGTTCAGACTGGCTTCTATGTTTCCCCCAGGACTAAATGAAACAGTGTCATTAATACCATTACTTATAGAAAGGGCTAACAATATTTGAATTATCCACAGTTACATGTATATATACATAAATACAAACACACATTTCTTCTCATTTTAAGACTAAGAATTTTCAGAATTTTTAAATGAACAAGTCTATATATTTACATACAACATTTTTACATATATATATTTATTCATCAAGATTTAGTATATAACAATGAATTTCAATAAAGTTTTTAAATTAACTATTATGTTTTAAATAAAACCTAATGTGCCAGTATTTATTAAAATGTTATTTTATATAATACAATAGGTATATATTTATCAAATATATACATTTTCATTTTGGTTTGATATACACTTTTAGGTTGCTGTTTGTTTAAATTTTTAATTAATTGTGTGATGTCATTGATTGAAGGGCTATATAAAGTGCAATTAAATGTAGTTAATTGTTTCTGATGAAGTCTCTATAATGAGATGAAAGCGCTAAAACTGTTGGTTAAAATAAAATGGATTTTTTTCTACATTTTCTAACTGGTGTCCTGGATTCCTGGTTCATTTGGATTTATTTACTAGTCTGTTCAGTTAACCTCTGTGACTTGTATTTGGCGTGTCTAGAACCATGGATATTTCTGGGGAACTTAACTTATCTAACACTATGCTTGCCGAGGATCAAGGAGCGGAGATCAAAGAACTACGGGGAGAAGTCTCCCAATTAAAGGGTGAACTTACAAAGCTTTTAGATCTATTAACGCCAAGAAATAACTGTGATGCGAACGTTCCTTCCTTAATGGGTGAGCGTAATGTGTTTGTGCCTCCGGGGTATGGTGTCTACCACACTAACGGTGTGGGACTTCCGCTTTATCATCCAAACTTGGTTAACCAAGTTAGAGTGGTTCATAGTAGCTGCGAGGCGGAAAAAAGTACAGTTTTGTACCTACCATAAATGTAGATGTTCGAGGATCTCCATTGCTGCAGTCCTTACATATGGGTAGTCCGCTGTCCACAATCGGCCCGAATACCAAAGGGCTAGAACCGGCGTCGGTCATCGGCGCCCGAGACTGACGTCAGTACGTGCCAGTACAAATGCGCATGACCGACGCCATATACTCAGTCTTTCTTGCCTCAGACGCCAGAATGCAAAAAACACCACCCAAAACCCAACCTAAAAAGGGGGAAGGAGGGAGGGAAAATTGGACTGCAGCAATGGAGATCCTCGAACATCTACATTTATGGTAGGTACAAAACTGTACTATGTTCTTCGTCTCCCATTGCTGCAGTCCTTACATATGGGTAGAATCCCAGAGCAACGGAAAAAAGGGAGGCTGGCCAACTAAATAGCATTAGGAGCTGCTAACATGCCCTGTAAGATTGCAGTGGCAAACCCAGTTCTAGACCTAGAATAAAGAGGTAAATGATAATGCTTTGTAAAGGTATGTACAGAACTCCAAGTAGCTGCTTCTAGAATGTCTTTAGTAGCTACCCCTCTCAAAAAAGCAGTAGAGGTGGCCGTAGCCCTAGTAGAATGAGGCCTGATCCCAACTGGAACATCCTTTCCATGATGAGAGTAACAAAAAGCAATACAATGACCAATCCACTTGGAAATAGTTTGTTTCGAGACAGCTTTCCCTTGTGAAGTCAAAGCAAAAGAAACAAATAATTGTTGAGATCTTCTGAACTCTTTGGTTCTGCTCAAATAATACCTTAACTGCCTATGTACATCCAAAGAATGCAAAACTTTTTCCCCTTTATTTTGGGGGTTGGCATAAAAAGTAGGCAAATGTATAGATTGGTTCAATGCCACATTAGAAATCACTTTAGGCATAAAAGTAGGATTAGTACGTAAGGAAACTCTGTCATTGTGAAAAATCAGAAAAGGTTCCACTGCCATGAGGGCCTGTAATTCAGATACCCGTCTAGCAGAAGTAACAGCCAACAAAAAAGCAGTCTTCCAAGACAACAACTTCAATTCAATTGTAGCTGCAGGTTCAAAAGGAGGCAGAGTCAGCTTTTCCAAAACAAAATTAAGATCCCAGGCAGGAGTAGGAGCTCTTCGTGGGGGTCTTATATTCTTTGCCCCTCTAAGAAACTGTTTAACCAATGGATGTGAAAACAAAGGAGGGTCACAATTATAGTGAGCAGAAATAGCTGCAGCATGCACTTTTACAGAAGAGAAGGACAAACCCTTGTCCAATAATACAGTCAAATATTGCAATGTACAACTCAAATTAGGCAATTTGACATCAAAGCCTTTAGCTGAACTCCAAAGAAAAAATCTCTTCCATTTATCAGCATAAACCTTTCGAGTACTAGGTCGCCTGGCTTCCAAAATAACATTCAAAACTTGTTGAGGGAGCTGAAGGCCCTCCTTCTTTAAAACAGAATGCGCCAGGCTGTCAGGTGTAGGGATTGCACCCTGACATTGAGAAAATGATTGTTTTCCTGAGACAATAAGTGAGGAATCTGTGGTAATGGCCAAGGTGTCCCATGAATTAAGCTCCTCAACAGAGGGTACCAATGCTGACGAGGCCAATCCGTGCTATAAGGATCATGCAAGGTTTGTCCCTCCTGACTTTCAACAGTACCTTTGGAAGAAGAGGCAAGGGAGGAAAAGCATACACGTGAAGGTTGCTCCAACTGAAGGATAGTGCATCTATTTTCCAGGCTGTTGGATGAAACAGCCTTGTGCAAAACAGTGGCAGTTGGAAATTCAGAGGAGAAGCGAACAGATCTATGTCTGGAGTTCCCCAAGCCATGGTCAACTGAAGAAATACCTGAGGGTCCAACTTCCATTCGTGAGGATCCACAATCTGTCTGCTCAGAACATCTGCTAAAGAATTTTGTGCTCCTGGCAGAAACTGTGCTCAAGAGTGATGTGCAGATTTAAAGCAGTTTCCCATAACAGCATTGCTTGTCTGCAAAGAGGGTAAGAATGAGTCCCCCCCTGCTTGTTGATGTACCACATGACAGTTGTGTTGTCTGTTCGAATCAACACCAGTCCTGGTTGAAGTAGGCCCTTGAATGCTTCCAAAGCAAATTGAACTGCCAGCATCTCTTTCATGTTGATATGCAAGTGAAGTAGCTCTGGGGGCCAAAGGTCTTGAATCCATTTTCCTGTGAAATGAGCTCCCCAGGCTGACTCCGAGGCATCTGTTGTTAATATCTGACTTGCCTCTGGTTGGGTCACAGAGAGTCCCTTGTTTAGGTGACATTCCTGAGCCCACCACACAAATTCTTTCTGAATGCAAGGCAGAATCCGAATGACAGTGTCCAAATCGTGGCTGTGTTGAGTCCAAACGCTTTTGAGATACCATTGCAGCTTCCTCATATGCAGTTTGGCATTGGGAAGTACTAGAATGCAAGATGCCATGAACCCCAAGGCTTGAAGGACTGTCCTTGCAGTCAGCCTGGACATTACTGATAACTGTTGGAAGTATAGGTGAAGATTTCTTTGTTTGTCCGGGGTAAGAAATGCCATCTGAGCAGCTGTGTTCAGTCTGACACCCAGAAAACACATCTCTTGTGAGGGTACTAGGCTGGACTTTATTTCGTTCACAGAATACCCTAGGCAACTTAAAACTGTCATTACATACTGCAGATGTTGAAGAAGTTCGTGCTTGCCTTGAGCCAGAATCAAACAGTCGTCCAGATAAGGATAAATTTGAATACCTTTTAGTCTGAGAAATGCTATTACTGGAGCCAGGACTTTTGTGAATACCCTGGGCAGTAGACAAGCCAAAGGGCAATGCAGAGAACTGATAATGCAAATTCCCATTCCGAAATCTCAGGAATTTCCTGCAACTGGGCCTGATAGGAATGTGAAGATAGGCTTCTTTGAGATCCAGAGTCACCATCCAGTGATCCTTGCCCAACATAGGTAACAGCTGTTGCAGTGTTAACATCTTGAATTTTGGAATTTCCAGAAAGGTGTTTAGAATGGACAAATCCAGAATTGGTCTCCAAGTATTTCCTTTCTTTGGCACTAAGAAAAGACGGAATAAAACCCTGTGCCCCTTTCTGCAGAAGGTACTTCCTGTATTGCTCCCAACTGAAGCAGAGAAGAAATTTGTGCCCGTGCTTCCAGTCTTTGCTGACGAGGCACATCCGCATACCTTTGAAAGGAGGGAATGTGTGAAAATAAAATTTGTAGCCTCGATTTATTATGTCCAATACCCATTTGTCTTGGGTAACCAAATGCCAATTCCTTTTGAAAAGTCCCAGTTTTCCTCCTAGAGGAGCTGCCAGCAAGGCAGAGTCCACGGCTGAAGACACAGGTCATTGGGTCTGTTTCCGAAAGGACTGACCCCTGCCCTCCCCAGCAGAAAGGGTAGAAGAACTCAAAGTCCTAGAAGTAACAGGGCCCTGAGAGGAAGCCCTACCTCTACCTCGCCTCGACCTGCCCCTAGATTGATAATCCGAAGAGGGGAAAGACCATCCCTTAGCAGGCCAATTTCTACTGAACTTAGGGGGCTGAACCTGTAAAAAGTCCTTAACCGTCTGCATAGACTTAGCTTTTTCCTCCATTTTTTTTTCAAAACTGACTCTACTGGAGGGCCAAAAAGAACATCAGATTGCAGAGGAGCATCCATAATTCGAGCCTTAACATGCTCTGACAAGGTCTGATCTTTAAGCCAGGCATGCCTGCGAACAACTAAACTAGTAGCAGCCACCCTGAAAGAAGCCTGTAAAGCATCAAAACCACACTGCAAAGAATGCTTACCAACTTGGTCTGAAGCATGCACTAAATCCTGAAGCTCCTTACATTCAATACCTTCAGCTAAAGCATCTACTTTACATTTTAATTGGCCCAGCAAATAATTTTGATACCTGAGCATATGAAACTGACAACTTAAAGCTCTCATAGCCAAAGTAGAAGAGGTATACAGTTTTTTACCCCACCTATCCAGGGCCCTAGCATCCTTGTCCAGAGGAACTGGATTCTTAACCACAGAAGCCCTAACACCTTTGGGGCCTTGAGTAATAGTTTCTGGATCAGCCCTAGGACTCTTATATAAGTACTTGTGAGCTTCTGGAACCCTGTAGTATCTATCTGGTTTAACCGGGGCAGGAGGCAGAGAATCTGGGTTCAGGGCAGCCTCAGAAAATACATCCTGAACAACATCCAGTACAGGAGGAATAGCCAAGGGCCTATGTTGAGGCAAAAACAAGAATTCTCTTAGCCTTTTATGAGAATCAGAATAATCCTGGCCTTCCCATTTGAAATGTTCCCTCATGGAATGCAAAGTCTCAGAGAAAGAAAAATCTTCTGGAGGGGATGCAGAGGGAGTAGTATCCTCAGCCTCCGAATCAGAATAGGGAGGGAAATCCTGAAGTTCTTCCACAGAAGAATCTGACTCATTGGAAGACTGAACCAAACCCTCCAACTCTGTCTGTACCCTGGGCCTCTTCTCAGGGGGGGGCATAGAACCCCTAATTAAAGATATCAAATCTTCAGCCATCTTTAACATGTGCTTCCTAGGAGCTGGACCCTGGGGACTAGCACCAACAGGGGCAGACTTAGACTTAGAATGGCCTTTGCTTTGAGAAGGAGGAGGCCTAACTACCCTATGAGGGGAGGGAACCACCGACATCTGAGAAGCACCCTCAGCCTGGCCTAACACAGGAGAAGCCACTTCCTGTAGTAACAAAGGCTCCCCTTGAGACTCAGGTAAACTTTCAGAAGGAGCCGCTGAAGTATTCGGTGGTTCTACAGAACCGGCGTCCGGAGTGGACGACTCATCCTGTTTGGACCGCAAAGCCTTCTCTTTGTGTTTCTTAGAAGAACCAGGCGTCGGAGAATCCGACGGCATGTTGTAATTACAACGTTTACCAAACACAAGCTTAGCACAGTCCAACCGACGTTTAATAGTACGCTTGTTAAAAGTAGCACAAAAGCGACACCCAACCACGTCGTGCTCAGGCCCTAAACAAGGAATACAGAGTGAATGGTAATCCCTATGAGGAATCTGTTTCCCACAAGAAATACAGTTATTAACTTTTTCTGACATCCGTCAATACTGAGGCAAGAAAAAGACAAAAGTGTCCCCAACGGGGTACTTAGCCCAACTTGGTCTCGGTCTGAAACTCAAAAACCGACAATTCCAGAACGCCGAACGGCACTTGCAAAAGGCTGCTTCTGCTTAGGACCACGCAGCAAGAAAGACTGAGTATATGGCGTCGGTCATGCGCATTTGTACTGGCACGTACTGACGTCAGTCTTGGGCGCCGATGACCGACGCCGGTTCTAGCCCTTTGGTATTCGGGCCGATTGTGGACAGCGGACTACCCATATGTAAGGACTGCAGCAATGGGAGACGAAGAACATCAAGGCTTACAGGACGGTGGTACTAAAAATATTGATTGTAACTGTTCCAACGGCACTAAAGGTATATCCAATGGATGTCGCACTGATTTGGGTCCATCCCCCATCCTCATTGAGTCAGGAAATATTTCTAATTCATTCACGAATGGTGTTGTTCGACCAAAAGCAGGTACTGTGTTTTTACCTATAGTTAATAGTGACAGACTTCCTATTAACAATGTGGTTGACAAAGATAGTGGCGTTACATCGGTTTTTCGTCCGGTGACAATTTCTCAACAGGAGGCCACTAATAGATTTGATAAGGTTTTTTCCAAAAAATACTGTTTTTCTGCTGGCGAAAACGTTAATCAAAACGATAAGGATTTTTACCATGCAGATAAGGACTATCACAATGCTGCCTTAAAAGAACTAATTTTTTCTATGGAAAAGAGACTTTTTAAATGTAAAAGCTTAGAAATTGATATTGCATATTTAAAACAATGCATTGATTTAAAAATTGTGCCACAAGGACTAAGAATTTATAAGTTTCCTTTTGGCATTGACTATTCAGAAGAAATTATGACTGATTTTTGTAATTATTTTAACGAAATAGGTTTGGGTCTTTTAAGAAAAACTGTACACTATTATGAAGTTCAAAAAGAGTATGTTTTCAAAGATGTACAAAGTTTAGACAATAGAATTAGAAATTATTTAGCATTTTCACATTATAGTACTATGTATTTTAAACTGTTGGATAGAGTTGAAAATAGATGCTTTAATATTTTTCAGAAGAAAAAAAGAAAAATCAGTAGGGATCAGAAAAATTATCAGGACAATGTGGTATATATTAATAAGAACCACAATGCATCTTACAACCAGTTCAATAGAAACAAGTTTTTGTACAAACAACATCACGGACATGACAGTGTTGATTTTCCACAAAGGTATTCACCCACTTCTAGGGATCATTATGCAGGGCATATGGATGAGTGGGTGGAGGAAGGGATGGGTATACAAAATTTAGAGGAAAGGGATTTTCCCACTCTCAGGCGCTCGGAGAGACTGGCACAGTTTTACAACAAGAAAGGGGAATACAACAGAACTTATTATCCCCAGAAAAGGAATCAGTTTTCCCATCCCATGAATGTATATTAGATTCAAACACTCTTGATAGTTCTTCCACACCAGAAGACAGTATTGTTTTCAAGAGAGGTGGGTTCACTATTTATAATTATTCGGATTTGGTTATTACTGATGATTATTTTAACCTTTTTTCAAAGGGTATTAAGTTCATTCCATCTCACAGTGGTGACCTTGTAGAAAGCATAGAAGCTTTGAAGCTTTTTGTGAGAAAATTAAATCTAGAAATACTTCTTGAACCGTTGCAGGACATTGTCACAAACAACATAGATACTAATAAGAAATTAAAAAAGAAGAGTGTGTATAATCCACCCCTACATCCTTTATTGGAAACTTATGAAAAATTAGTCATTGAAGACATATATAATGAATTTAAACAAAACCATAGGTTGGAACATTGGAATTTAACCAAGAACGAGTTTAACCTTTTACGTGACCTTAGGAATGACTACAGCATTCGTGTCATGGTTCCTGACAAAGGTGGGGGAATTGCTATTTTTAAAAGTGTGGATTATTCAAACGCCATGCAAAAGTTACTATTTGATGAGAATACTTACAGTCACACTTCCAAAAACCAAATTAATATTTCGTATTCTAGAATTAATAGTTATTTAGAGGAATATTTATTGGAAGGGAGAATTAGTCCCAGTGAATATGATTTTCTTTTTACAAAATTTCCTAAAATTCCAGTATTTTTTGGAATACCAAAAATACATAAGGATATTTCTAGGCCTCCTTTTAGACCCATAGTGGCAGCTAAGGTATCTAAAACACACCCACTTTCTGTGTTCATTGATTCTTACATACAACATGTGGTTTACAAGACCCCCCATTTGTTAAAAGATTCGTGGGAATTTTTAAAAAGTGTTAAACAAGATTTATTTCAGGAAGACGTTTTATTTTTAACTATAGACGTAAGAGACTTGTTTACATGTATTCCCAAAAATGAAGGGATGAATTTGTTTGAGGAAGTACTATTCAAATTCTCGGATCTTGAGAATGATAAAATAAATTTAATATGTGAATTGATGAGCATAGTTCTTGAAAATAATTTCTTATGTTTTGAAGGGGAATTTTATCAACAAGTCACTGGCACTCCATGGGTGCTACTTGTTCACCAGTGTATTCTAATTTGGTTTTACTAGGTTGGGAAACACAATATGTATTTGATGGTCCATTTTGGCCCCATATCAAATTATATCTCCGTTACTTGGATGACATTTTTATTTTATGGGGGGGACGTGAAGAAGAAATTATTCAATTTATAGACTACATTAATAGTAGTACTGCCTTCCTTTCTTTCACCTTTCAATACAACACTACGAGTATCAATTACCTTGATACTTGTATCCTTAAAGATAAAACTAACAAACAGTTTAAATCAAAAATATTTAGAAAGAAAACATTTTGCAATGCCTATTTACATTTTGAGAGTTATCATCCCACATCACAAAAGGTCAGTATAATAAAAGGGCAAGCCATTCGAATTGCCAGGATGACTTCACATCTAGAAGACTTGAAAGATGAATTCACTTTGTTAAGAGAAATGTTTTTGGAGAGGGGATATCCGCTAGACTTGATTAATTCTACTCTACAAAATGTGTACCAACAATGGGGTCAAAAATATATTCCCCTACTAGGTTCTTCTGAAAACACTACAGTCGGTAGGGAGAACATTCATGATTTTAACACTACTTGTGTTTTAACATACAACACAAGAACCCCTGCTATTAAAAACATTTTCCAAAAAAACTGGAATATTTTCAGAGCAAACGATGGTTTATACAAGAAGCTGGGTAGTACACCAAGATTTGTTAACAAAGTGGGTTTTAATATGAAACAACTTTTGGAATATAAAAGACCTAACACTCTTCAAAACAAACAAGGTACAAAAAGATGTGGTATGTGTCATTATTGCTCTTATATTTGTGTTGAGCCTATTTCAAGGCTAAACAATGTCATGAATAGTAAGGTATATTTACAAAATGGCAATTGCAATACCAGGGGAGTGGTTTACCTGGCTTTGTGTTGTACTTGTAAACATTTCTATGTAGGTAAGACCTAATCGACTACTTAAAAACAGGATCTATGAGCACCTAAATGATATCAAGAACCATAAGAACACTAATGCCCTGTACAAACACAGTACATCTTGTTTAGAATTCAAGAAATTTGTTTTTGGTATTCTAGACACTGTTAAAATAGACATTAGGGGTGGGGATTGGAAAAACCTACTAAAAAAGAAGGAAAGTCAATGGCAGTTCAGACTGGCTTCTATGTTTCCCCCAGGACTAAATGAAACAGTGTCATTAATACCATTACTTATAGAAAGGGCTAACAATATTTGAATTATCCACAGTTACATGTATATATACATAAATACAAACACACATTTCTTCTCATTTTAAGACTAAGAATTTTCAGAATTTTTAAATGAACAAGTCTATATATTTACATACATTTTTACATATATATATTTATTCATCAAGATTTAGTATATAACAATGAATTTCAATAAAGTTTTTAAATTAACTATTATGTTTTAAATAAAACCTAATGTGCCAGTATTTATTAAAATGTTATTTTATATAATACAATAGGTATATATGTATCAAATATATACATTTTCATTTTGGTTTGATATACACTTTTAGGTTGCTGTTTGTTTAAATTTTTAATTAATTGTGTGATGTCATTGATTGAAGGGCTATATAAAGTGCAATTAAATGTAGTTAATTGTTTCTGATGAAGTCTCTATAATGAGATGAAAGCGCTAAAACTGTTGGTTAAAATAAAATGGATTTTTTCTACATTTTCTAACTGGTGTCCTGGATTCCTGGTTCATTTGGATTTATTTGTATAATATCAGATAACACTGTAATCCATTTCTCATATATATCTCTCTGACTTCCTCTCTGAATTCTCCAACCTATCCACCATTTCATACATTCACACTGTTCCCCTATCCCCCAGAACAACCTCTTTACATTTCTCATTTTCTTTCTTAAAACAAGTCAAAACAAGAGACTAAGAACCTATTCTGTAATAAATAAAAACTGACATTCCACCAGGCATAGATTGTTGCTTCATATACCACTGTAGGGATGTCCTCGCATACCCCTTGTAACACATCTTCAATCTCTACCTAACCCTAACACAATATATCATGCTAAATATATGGGAAAACCATTAGCAGCTTAATCTCTAAGCAATCTAACCCCACCAAATCTTTCCAAAACAAGCTAATCTCAATCTTCCCACTCTAGGCAAACTGACTGAAAAAATATCAATGTTCAACTCACCCACTACATTACTGTAAAACCTCCTGTCCCATAAAAACACAGCATTTGGTCTGATCATAGCACTCATAGCACTATGGACTCTGAAGGTCAGATCAATGGCACCATCTTTTTGACCTTACAAAAGCGTTTGACCTTTTTGACCATAACATTATCCTCTCTCTCCTATAACAAATAGGCATTAGTCCTAATTCCCTACCTTGATTTCCAAACTACTTCACCAATCACAAGTTCTCCATCAAAATTCATATCTCAATTGCTTAATCAGTAAGCCTTCAAAAAGGCGTACTGCAAGATTCCACATTTGCATGTCCACTATTTTCCATCTATATAAATAAATCCCTCTGTAACCTACCTCATTTTCCACTCCCTCACTACAAAGATGACAGGATACCAGTAGCATAGCTAGGGCGGGGTGAGAGGGGGCAATTTCCCTAGCTGCAAGTGTTGGGGGGGGGGTGTGATCAGCCAATCCTGATTTCCAGTGCAACACACAAGCTGATATTGTGTTTGCTGTCAAACTTGAAAACTGTAGTGCTTTGTTTGTGGTCTTAACTGTAGAAAACTGCAGTTTGCTACAGTTTAAAAGTAAAAAAAAAAATCACTTTTTTAACTAAAAACTGAACACTGTAAAGCTCAGTGCAGGCATAGTATCAATTATAACAACTGTTTGCTACAGTTTATAAGAAGAAGAAGAAATTATTTCTATTTTTTTAATAAAATGGAGGAGGTCTGGGGCAGGCCAAAGAAATGGGACCTGAATGACTAGCCAAGAGGAAGGGGGGGGGGGGGCATGTTATGAATCTGGCCACCTGGCTGATTTGCCAGTAAAAGGAATGTATTTTTATTTTTTTTTTATCAGTGGAAGAACTGAGAGAGCATTTTTTTATTCTCTTCACTGAAAAGCTGAGGGTATGGGGTGCTGACTCATGGTACCTGCACAGGTTGACCCAGGTATGCTTCTACATGGTACAGTTTTGCACAGCAAGTCAGTATCTCACTTCCAGACAGATCTGCAAGCAGACTTCCTAGCCTGAATCAACTGGATCTCCAGTGAAGGCCTCTTTCACAATTCCAACAAAACCAAAACTATGATTTTTAGCACCAAATATAAAGTTGTAAAAAAAACCCCACAAAACTCTTTGCATATCTATAAACTAAAAACAATCCCATAGAAAACAGTACACCTTTTAAATACCTTGACCCCCTCCTTTAACTTCTCCCTACACCTCAAGTGCACAAGGAAGAAGATTAGTCCTCTCCAATTTTGGGTCAATAAAATCTGTCCTTTCTTACTAAAACCTTCAGAGCAGCCACACATATAGGCATTCAACTCTCCCAATTTGAATACAACCTCCCTCTCATAAACTCATCATCAAAGTCAAACATTACATGGTTTCAAACACTAACAAATAAAATGTATAGAATTATTACCCACTCTCCTAAAAGTGAACACTACTGTAAAAAAAGGTTGAAAAAGTAAAGTGGTGAGGCAGCTCTGGTGGCATAGAGAGATAAAGCCCTAACTACAATCTAGGTCTGATTAGCAGCTTAGGCAAATGATAGAGCAACAGGGAGGGGGTGGGTATGCTCGTCCTGTGTGTAAAGTCACTCATTGATTTGCTCCCTAAGAGGAGGCATGGTCTAAAGAGGGAAGTTGCCCTCAGACACAATCAACGAGCATGGGGGTTGAAAGTGTGTAAGACATAAACAAGAAAAAAACCCAGACAGAAGCACAGATGATCTGAGTCCCTAAGATGCCCTCAAGACCTACAACAAGGGCCAGTAATATTTGAGTAAGTCCAGGTGAGTAAGAGAATGGCTGGTAGATCTGGTGTGAATGTGGGGTACTACGGGGTCAGACTGGTACAAATGAGGTCTGAGGGGACAAAAAAGAAAAAAAGCAAAGTGACACTCTGTTCAATAAAAGGTTAACCTTCTCCTACTATCCCAACTACTCAAACTTCTAACCAATCAGACCTTCTCTCTCCTTGCAACTAAATTAGGAAGCCTTCCTCTTTCAGCCTCAAAAACCATAATCACTCTGACCCCACACTGCAACCTCTCAAAACTAAACTCTATTTTGCAGATCACTGCTTCTCTATAATAGGTCCAAAACTCTGGGAAAGTACTCGCCCCACAAGTAAAACTTACCTCATCTTACACATTTCAGGCATCAACTAAGGGCCCTCCATCTTTCAATAGTCAAATGCCATTGCCTTTCATCCGTCCACATCACCTAACCTGAGCTACATCATGCTCTCTCTTTCTCTTACTAACAACACCCTTACTGTCCCTCATATGGCAGGTTCTATTGCGTCTACACTTCTAACTTACTTAATAGAACTTTTCCTTCCAGCTACTCAAAAAATAGCTGACATCCTTCACTCTCCTCAACTACCCTATCATTTCTACATAGACAACACACAGCTATAATTACCCCCCCAACACAAACACACATATACACATACACACACACCTCATTTTATATGTGAGATTTGTCTTGGTTTATTTTAAATATATATTACAATTGCACATACTCTTTACATTCTGACAAACTCTAACATCTTTCATTCCATTCAACTATCCTATCATTCCCACTTAAGCAATACACAGCTGTAATTATCACACAGACTTCTCAGTCTCTACATGAGATTTGTCGTAATATATTGTAAATGATGTATATTACAATTAGATAGACTTGTTATATTTTGTTAGCTAATAATGGTGTTTTTATTATGCTCTTTCTATCTCTCTCAAAACAGAATTCTGACTTTTGTTTTGTACTCCTGTGCTGAGACTGGAATTGGTAATTTAGGATCATTTCCCCAGCCCAGTAAACACATTTTAAATAAACAAAATAAACTACTTCATCTAACCCCTCTGTTATGTTTACTACCGCACTCTGGAAACTACAGGTGCTAATGAGATTGCAAACGTTAGCCTCAAAAGTCTATAATGACCTAAGGGTACACCAAAGCTACACATTCTGGAACTGTCTTCATCGCTCATACTGTGACTGCATTACAGTCACGACCAAATTAAACCACAGACTACAGATTCAGTGTACTAATTTTTTTACCCATCCAATTACAATGATAATTCTTAAAATTTGACAATGTCTTACTGTGAAGTATACGCAAGAGATTTTATTGAATAAACATACCACTAACTGATTTAAAATTCTGGGTCATAATAAGGTCCTGCACCTATTAATTTTAAATGTAAAATTAGCACTTCTCGATGTAAGTTTAGAATCCAACATCTCATTATTAAGTAACAAATTTAAAACATAATTTGTCACACATATGTCTATAACAGATAGAATATATGCCAATTTGTTCCAGTCTTATGCTGTATGTAATGTTTTTAATATCACCAAGTTGTTTTGTCAGTTTACTCTGCATACCGTTTAAAATACATAAAGTGTCCTTACTATATGCACGGAGCAAATAATTATATGTGCTGATAGGCCTCACATAAGCTCTAAATATTTTTTCATAAAATTAACATCCCTGGAAATTCAGTTTTTAAAAATTAACCCTATAACTATCATGGCTTTGGATTTAAATACCTGACCTTGTGTTTTAAATTTAAAATGACTGCACACTGTAATCCCCACTTCTCTATAATCATGTCTAACTACTGGGTCAATCAAACATAAACTTACAGGGAAACCAAAATTTTGCTTTCCAAAGTATAGAACTCCACAATTTATTACTATTAACACTAAGCTCTTATTTTTATTTTAATCAAGCGGCCACAACAATTAAACAATTATTAAATTTAGTAATATCATCACTGAAAGTTATAACACATCCAAATGCAATGCCATCAGCATTTTTTATTGACCTAGACAGTATCTCGTGTTGATAAATAGGAGAACACTGTATTAAATAAATTGGGTTCTAAGATAGGCCCTAATTAACTCCCATTTGATCCCATGCCCAATCAGAGTAATATCTATTAATTCTGACCCTTAATTTTTTATCCTCTCTGTCCCAGTTCTTTACCCAACAGATGGTATATGGATTTACAGAAAGTTTATGCATTGAATTAATAATAACATCATGTTGTGGGCTATCAAAGGCCTTAGATAAATCTAAATAAGTCACTATTATACTGAAACCCATATCCAAAGCAATACTAACAGGTTCATTGAAACCAAACTTTCATTATAAAACCACCTCTGAAACTATACCAGTAACTATGTGAGTCTAGAGCAACTACTGTATGCGTTGAGTAGCACAGAGCAGCTAATTTGCGTGTTGAGGAGCACTGCTCTGTGAATTTAGTAATATAGCCCAGCTTAGCCTCTAGCCCCAAAAGCACCTGTAACCCATTGTGCACCATTCCCTTATAGCTCACCCAATAAAGGACCTGACATCATGCATTGCATTTTCCCAGTTTCTCAACAGCCAGTCTGGTGGATATGGGTATATTGAAACAATGTAACAATTGTCTAATATTCACTGACAACCACTTAATTCTCAAAGAAACAAATACAATACATGAAATATGTACATACACAGTGTTTCTGGAGGCAAAATGTTCACATGCAAACACTCATAAGAACAATCTGGTTGTCAGAAACACACACACTAAATCCACCACACATAATATGCACACTACACCCAGACCTGTTTATGCTTAGGTATTTAAATGCAATCTTCCCAAATCCCAAAAACCTCACAGACAGTCCACGTGCAAAAAATATCCTCAGCAATCCCAAAAGCATTCAACAGAAACAACCCATAACATTGCACATTCAGGCACACACAGTGAAGCCTTAACTATCAGGCCCATAAGACAAGCAAATACACTACCCAAGACTCTAATCATAATCTATTGCACACTGTAACCCCAAGTTCTTTATAATCACCTCTAACTATTGGGTCAATCAAACCTAAACTTAAAGGGAAACCCAAATTTTGCTTTCCAAAGCAAACTTAGTCCAAAGCATAGTCCATTGTATGACATACTGATGCTCCACACACCAGGCTGAACAAAGATAAAATAACAGTCGCTTGCCTTTCAGGGGTCAGGATCCACCAAGTTATGCGTGCACTCAAGTCATTGCACCACAGTCATAGTCCATGTAGGTGTAAATGGCCTGAGACATACCTCCCTAGACTAGATGAATTGAGACATTAAGGAGTACTTGGACTATGTGTCACAGGCTGGTATGTGACAAGCAATGAGCAGCATTCTGCCTTCACCAAGAATGATGCCACAATATGATCAGAAGATGATTGACTTTAATAACTGGCTTAGTTTTTGGTGTCATTCTAGGGAGTACATTATTTATCAGTGTGGAAGAACACTGTTAACAAACCACATTGCTTCGCCAAGATGGTCTGTACCTGTCCCCTCTAGGTTTTCAACTATTGACTAAAACATTGTCCTCCCCCATACAGCCTTTTGTAGGTAATGCCAAATTGACCAAACTTCCAACATAGCAAAAACTACCCAAGGAAATATGAAGGTGTTATTGCTCAATGCCAGAGATCTAAGTAAGAAGCTCCACTCCCTCAAAACTACCACACCTTGGAAAATGCAGACATATGTGCAGTAGTTACTGAGACAAGGTTTAAAGCCACTGAGAGTACCCTGTCAGTGCAAAGCTGCAGTGCCTTCTACAAATTTAGACCAGAAACTACACAGACATGGACTAAAGGTGGAGCTGTCTTGATGTACATCAATAAAAAGTATACCTCTAGGTCAGTTAAACAGGATGATGCGCTGGAGTTCCTCTATGTCCAGATTACCATAGGTAAAGTCCCACACCATATCCTAGTAAAGTACAGATCATCCTCTATGTCCAATGAAGCTCACACCTCATACTTAGATCTATTGGAGACACTCACCATTCAACCAAATACCACATTCATGAGGGACTTTAATCATCCCTCAATAAACTGGAAATCCTACATGACCATAAATTTGCAGTAGCAAAGATTCCTAAACTTTATAAATACAAACACCATGGACCCACTGATGCATACACCTACTAGACCTGGAACTCACAAATATGGGAGAACACTGCCAGCCCCCCCCCCCCATGCTGTGTCTTCTCTGGTAAAGCCAGACCACAAAGCAGTCTCCTTTTAAATAAAAATCAGTCCTGTAACTCCAGCAAACCCCATAACAGTTAGAAACTACTGCAAGGCAAACTACCTTTTATTAAGTGATAACCCATCAAAATTTCAAGCCCATCCAAAACCAGATAACAGATCAGTCTATGCAGAATTATTCAGAGAAGCTCTTTATAACCATATCAATGACTGCATAGAAGCTACTACACCTTTCAGAAGTAAGCCCATACCTAACTCAAAAACAAACCATCCAAGTGGAATCCAAAATTAAGCAGGTTGCACAACAAAAGAAAAAAGTCAAAGCTGAAATTACGAAAGGTAACACCAAAAAAGATAAAAACTCTCTTGTCAAAGTGAATAGACAACTAAGAGAACCAAGTCCAACCAAGCAAATTTTAAAGTAAAGATAGTGTCTCAGGCCAAGGACAACCATAAGACCTTCTTTAGCTATGTCACTATTAAACCACAGCCTCAATACAGGCTTCATGCCATGCAACTGGAAGACTGCAATGGTCATCATTCTGCACAAGGGTAGACCATCAATGCATCCCAGGAACTATAGAGCCATTAGTCGGAGTAGTCTCATATGCAAAGCCATGGAAAGAATTAACATGGAAATGATTAACAATGACATAGGAAACATTCGGTCACTGGATCAACCCAGTATGGTTTAATCAAAGGCAGGTCATGGCTACTGAATCTTGTGGGCTTCTTTGAGAAGGTCACCAAGGCAATGGAAGAGGGTAAAATTGTGCATACTGCCTACCTTAACCTAGCTAAGGCATTTGATATAATAGCCCACTTGGGCATTGTAAACACATTCATGGAATTATCCATAAACCCCTATGTAACTCACTGAATAGTCAGGTGGCTCACAGACTGGACACAGAAAGTTAGGACTGTAGAGACCACCTCCACAAAGATGTTATCCACCACTAGATACTCCCAGGGCTCTGTGCTGGGTCTGCTCCTCTTTGCCATCTATTTTTCAGAAGTCAAGGTCAATGTCAAGGTCCTCTGGCTTATCAACTTTGTTGATGACTGCAAGCTAGCAGCAATCATAGAAACACTTTCAATATGCTAACATCTTACAGAAAAGTCTAACACAGACAAATGACTAGTGCCAAAGGCACGGCTTATAACTCAACACCAAGAAATGCATAATAGTACCTCTTGGGAAGTCAAGCACCCAGGTAAACTACCTCACTGATAAAACACCCCTAAAGGTAGACACAGTACTTAGGGATTTGGATTTAGGGACTCATGTGGATAGTAACCTGGCTTTCGACCAACACGTATCTAAGGCTATAAGAAAATTATTCTATGTCACTCAACTTATAAGTAAGGACAAGGCATCTAGATCCCGGGAAGTCATTGGGCCACTGCACTCAGACATCATCAGTCTCATCATTCAGTATGTACCTGACCGGGAACATGCAATACCTGGAACTTCCACAGAGGTTCCTTACAAAAAGAACACAGGGCATAAACATAATACCCTATGCAGATTGCCTCAAAGCTCTATCTCTATACTCTGTTTTCTATAAACTGATGAGAGGCAACTTATGCCGGTATATAAGGCATCCTTGGATAGCACACTGATGGACATGTAGCATAACTACAAAATGAACATCACCAGAATTACTGGATCTAAGGATTTAAACTTTGCTTGTAACTTAAATAGGGCATGTTGGAGGGACAGGTATGTATCTCAGAGAATCCCCATCCTCTGAAATAGGCTTCTCATTTATGTGATGCATTGCCCTACTCAACTGCAACCTGGACAAGTGGATGGGAAATCGGAAATTCCCCCCTGGTCTGACACCTAGTATGTTTCTGGTGGACAGTGGCAGTCATTAAATCATGCACCAACTAACATACGCCCCCTTAAAATAACCTCTCTGGTTATGATTAGGTTAATTATGTTAGGTTAGGATATTAGGCATAGCTCCTAGCATGTCTTTAATAGTCTGAAGTGGATAGCTCTCCTTCAAGCACATCAGAATGCCTCTTCAAAATATCATAAATGTTCTGCACAACAGCCTCTGAACTCTCACTTTTGCTTCTGTACTTGTAAAGAAGTGTTATTCCCAGGTACCTTTTACTGTATTTGCTAGACTTAGTGGATTGCCTACAAAATTTTGGATACATGCCGTTCACAGACTTGTGAACTTTAAATTTAGTAGCTGACTGCCCTTCTACTCTGTTAAACAGACATCTGATCAGACATTCAAGATAGTTGTTTCTGCAGTTATCCTACATTTCCTTTTGCAGATTCTCAAAGTTCTGTATCACAGCCTTCCTCTGTGCATCTTCAGTATCTATAGACTGCACACTGTGAATATATACTGCATTTTTATCACATATTCCAGCAGAAAGTAACTCAGTCTTCATATGCACTGAATTAATTCTCATAATCATGCCTAGTGCAACACAAGTATCTCAGTCCAAGACATCCAGACATTAAATTACTTTAACTGAGTTTGCAAAGCCACTGTCAGGAACAACAGCCTGTACTCACTAATTTATATGCACTGTTCAATTATACTCAACCAATCAGCTCGGGGTTGCGCAAGAGTAAGACAAACTATCAGGTAAAATAGCATGTATCCATTTTTATGCACACAACTCCACCATACTTGATCTAGCAACTCGAGTCTGTACCCAGGCTAAAACAGTAACATGCACACAGCTTTGAAGAGCTTACAGTTTAAACATAGCATTTCATACGTAGATTCGGCCATTATACCGCAGTTCATACCAGTGCCCAGTTTAAATACAACTGTTTTGCCCTTAAAACACAGCTTTTCAGATGAAAATTCTTGTGTTCTTGTCTTCATGTCTTAATTGCTTTATAGTTTTCTCTGTTCAATACTTCCATGATGGCATTTAATTGCTTTCCTTCCTTCCTCTTATTGCCTTGACTTTTTGTGGTAAGACTTTATCTGTTATTAATTTAGCTCCAGAGTAATATATCCTGTTTACTTCTGTTAGATCGCATGGATTTCTGTTAATAGTCTTGATTACTGTGCTTATTTGTTTTATCAGATTTCTAACAATTTGGGTCTTACTAACTTTCTGCAATCTGTTTCTTTCATTGATCTTAATATGTCTATCCAACTCCATTAAATCAAGCAACTCTTCAATTAGATCTTTTTCTTCTAAACTGAGAGCATATTCTTTATTCTCAGTTTTCTGTCAGTCAGATGTCTTTGCCTGTATTTCTCTTCAAAAATCATTGGTGCTGTTTTATGTACTGATTAGTTTTTTCTTTCTCCTTTGCATAAATATTGTGCCACATTAAATCTCTTTTTCTTTCCAATGTCCATATTTTTTCTTCAGATGTCTCCTGCTCCACCTGTTTCTCCTTACTTTGGGGACTCATTGTCCCATCATATTGTGACTTAACCTGTGTTACACTTTCTATACTAAATCCTTCCCTTTGCAGGTATTCTGTAACTTCAGCATCTATTTGTTTAAGTTCTACCTTACTAACCTTTTGTTCTACGTTCTCCCTTTGTGATCTTATTTTTTGTATTGTGAAATTTTCCATATCTGGGTGTCTTGCCTTTATTCTCTTTAAATATCTTTGGAACTGGTTTTTTTTGTATTGATTAATTAAGCAATAACCAATGCCTGGGTGTGGGTAATGCTGGATTTACTCACGGTTGATGTGGTTTGGTCATGAGCGTGAAGCCCGAGTGGCCAAACAAAGACAACCGTGGGTAAATCCAGCATTACCCACACGCAGAAGTGGGTTATTGCTATTATACAATGACATTATTTAAGAAGAAAAATACTTACTTTTCTTAAATAATGGCATTGTATAATGCCTCCGTGCTGCCCTTCTGCAGCTGTCTGGTATTCTGTGGCAGTTCTGATGTACTGTGCATGCGTATGCTTACACAGTACATCAGAGCTGTGTGTGGAAGCAACGGAAAAAGGAAAATCTCTGTTGCTTTTTTTTTAAGCTATCTCCTTATGTTAAACCCATTTAACATAGTGAGATTACAGCAACAGAGCTCTTCTGTTCTCCGTTGCTGTAAAAAAAAAAAAAAAAAGACATACTAATGGAAAAAGTCCGGGCGACCGGACGTTTTTCCATTTGTACAAGTTTGATTCACAACGGGTACACTGACCAATCAGAGTGCATGATTTGGAATATTAATGGGGGTCATTGTATAATTTGCCTTTCTCTTTTACATAAATATTGATGACTGTGTGTGGCATACTGTATTCACAAATTCTGCATCAACAGTGCCCACAGACTTTTTAACTTTTGACTGATCTTTCATCTTCAAATCATTAATATTGTGCTACTGCACTTGTTTTTATTTTTTCACATTTTGGGACAATGACTATTTCCCCATAATCTCTGCAAGTTTGTTTTAATAATTTACGGTTAACTTTTCATATGTAAAGCCACAGTGTCTGTATGTGGTATGTTTTTGCCTTGTTATTTCATATCAAACACAAAATTGGATATCGTGGCCATCTAGCCAATTTTATTTTTATTTATACTCAATCCATCCACCCATCCACAAACCCTTTCCCATTTTTGTACATGGGGTCAGGGTATCACTTCAACAGTGACAATCATCTACAGCCAAGGTTTACATCGCCAGGTAGTTAGCCCTGACATGGCTGTTCTTCCAGATCACACGCTCACACACACTCACACTCACGCTCATACCTATGGCTAATTTAGAGTGTCCAATCCACCTACTGCATGTCTTTGGAATGTAGGAGGAAACCGGAGCACCTGGAGGAAACCCACAGAAACACAGGAAGGACATGCAAACTCCACACAGAAGGCTCCCCAGCCAAGAATCAAACTGTAGAACCTCTTGCTGTGAGGCGATAGTCTAACTGCTGCACCACTGTCACTGTCACTTTTATTTGTACTGTCATTCATAAATGTAGGCTTTATTTATACATCATTTTCATGCATAGCTGTCAACCTTCTACCTCCAAAATTAGCGACAAAGCAAAAATAATTTGGGAAAATGCTCATACTATGGACACATTAAATACTGATATTATTAATGTAGAACTACTCAAACATGTCAACTTTTAGGAGTGTCCCTACAAATCAGGAACAATTGAGAAGTATGCATTTCCAGTTTTTATATTATATACTTCTCACTTTTCTGTCATGCTTTTGAATTGCACACTAACTCTGCATACGTGTATGGCATTCTTCAACATTAAATCAGCTTCTCTTAGTAGTCTGCCCAGTAATCTCCAAGAGAAGTACCTCGCGGGCGGTTCCGTGCAGCTTTGGGCGGGGAGTGGGCGTTGCTGACATGATTGGCAGGTGCCCGAGAATGCATCAAAGTAGCGCGTCAGTGAAAGGCACAGTTATAGGCAGGGTATAATAATGTCCCAGAACCAGCAGCAGTACTAGTGGACTTTCATAAGGCTTTAATTCTGTTGACTGACAACATTTAGGTAAAGTGCTAGAAGTAATGTTTTTCCAGTACAGCCATTTAGCCCCTATATGGCTCCCTTATGACTAGTGGGCTGAGAGATGGTATACTGTCTCCTAACTTCTCACTTTGCAAAAACACCAGTTAGAGGCATTCCCCTTCCCTCTGCAAAACACCAGTTAGAGGTATTCCCCTTCCCCCTGCACTGTCTCAGTTGGCCACAGAGCTGCTGAAACAGAATACCTAATAATCTGCTAAGTGTAAGAGCTTAGACTCTTTTTGATGAATGAACAACAGTCGTTGTTTGCTGATGACTGTATGAAGTTGTACCAAAACACTCTTCAGCACATTCCAAAAGTAAATTAGTGCTACTGCGCATCCTGTGAGGTACTTCACTTGGAGATTACCCTTTTTACTTCTGCTGTGTTTATCAAGAATAAAGTGAAAAGAAATTGCCGTTATGCTGTACTGTGTGCGTTTATTTACAATCAAATGTGTATGTGTGTGTAGACTTGTACTTGCTTTTCCTTTCAATACACTTGTACTTGCATTTTTTTTCAACTGTTCAATGGGTTAATTAGGGTTGATTCGGACTTCTGCTGTGTTTAAGAAATTGCCGCTATGATGAACTGCGAGCGTTTCTTTACAATAGAATTGCCCTATTATATTTTTTACATGGTTACATGGCATTTTGGAATATATGCAGATAGGCATTTCGGAATATATGCAGACAGTATTCAACGGGTTCTTCAATATTAATGCGCGCTTGGCTAGGAGGCGTGTTTGGGGCGGGCTTTGCTACTGCGCATCCTGCGAGGTACTTCACTTGGAGATTACCGTCTGCCCTTTAGCTGATTGTTTCTGATTATGTATCCACTGTTAAGTGCCTTTACTTCTGAAACAATGTCATATCTGCCTGACTGTATTAAAAAGTACACAATTCAGAAGAGATAAATAAAAAGACCCACAGGAGCTGCTTTCACTTCATCACTTTCCTAAGAAATGAAGACCCAGCCCAGTGTCATATGAATTATACTCAAGCTAGCTTTTATCTAAAAGCTATATTACACTATTCACATACTTAATATGCAACAAAGATGAGGCAATAGGAGGCCCAGTGATAGGATGGGTTGAGAAAATATAGGGAGGAGAAAGGCAGACTGCAAGAGGACAGTAGACATCAGGAATACAAATAAGTGATGTGGTACATTGTATAGCAAAAAGAGAAAGTAGAAGATGGAACCATGAAAGTAACAGCAAGGAAAGGAAAACCAAGATGGAGGGACAGATGCAGACAGTAGTGGCAATGATGAAGGTAAGGCAAAAACCAAATAAAGTTTGCCCGGAAACAGATGCACGGCTCAGGGAAAAGCCAATTCAAGAAAAGTGAAGCCAGCAAAACTTGACCCAATTCAAATAAATGAAATTTATTTTATAAATCCATAGAACAGCAAGAAAATGCACAGACCGGTTTCGGCTGATATCACATATACAGCCTTCATCAGTGTAACTCAAGCAAAATCAAAGCTGTCTATTTATACACATAACACAGTTGTTATTGGTCAATCCTAAAGTTTGTCATTTAACCCTGGTGAAAAGAGACCACCCAATTTGATGATCCACTTTTTCTCTTTAGAATTCAACAAAGAGTGCCAACCAGTTTTATTAGATTTTTTGCCACGAATAATATCAATGACAGTGAAAAGAAAATTAGCAGTTGGATGTGTGAGGTGATGTTTGTATAATGCATTATTTATCCTTCCTTTTTTAATATTGCTAATGTGTTCAGATATTCTCAGTCTGAGAGGCCTTGAAGTTTGGCCTATATAAAAGGCCCCACATGTGCATGTTGCTAAATAAATTAGCCAATCAGAGCTACAATTAGTGAAAAACTTAATATCATATACCATGGGTGAGTTCCTACTGGTAAATTCCTTTGTTTTGCATATCTTGGGGCAATTAATGCAATGTCCACAAGGATAACATCCTGCTGCAATGGTGCCAGTAATGGTAGTTTGTATAGGTTCCAGAATACTAGAGTCATGTGAATGTTTATAATGATTGAAAGTGCTGCCTAAATTTCTACCGTTTCTAAAAGAAAACAGACATTTGGGGGGAATGATGGAAGATAACTCATTGTCATATACTAGAAGATTCCAATGTTGATGAATGCTCTGGATCAGGGCATCAGAATTCCTTCCATAAGTAGTGGTGAATCTAATGGGATGAGAAGATGATACAATATCAGATTTGTAAGTCAGTAAATCATCCCTCTTCATATGCCCGACTTTATGTATTGCGTCAAATACATGACCCATTTTGTATCCCCTAGTCCTGAAACGGTTGGTCAAATCCTTGCTTTGTTCAAGGTAAGATGTTTCATCAGAACAGATACGTTTGAGTCTTATAAATTGTGACTTTGGAATATTTTTGGATATGTGTGGGGGATGGAAGCTGGAGGCATGTAAAATGGTATTATATTCTGGGTGTTTCCTGTATACTTTGGTACCTAGCGTGTCATCAGGTAATCTGTTGATCAAGACATCAAGAAAAGTAATATTGTCATGATCATAATGTAAGGTAAACTCAATGCCCCATTGATTGTTATTGAGATATGCCAGAAAATTATATAGCTCATCTAATTCACCCCTCCAGACTGCCCAACAATCGTCAAGGTATCTTCTCCAAATATCAAGATGTTCCAAGTAAATGTTGTTCTCAGAGTTATAAATCAAATCCTTCCCTACATAGGCCATAAAAAGGTCCGCATAAATGGGCGCGAAAGACGAGCCCATGGCTGTACCTTTGGTCTACCAATAGCAGACATCTTGATAGAAGAAGACATTGTTATTCAAAACATAAGATGCCATATCCAAAAGAAATTCATTAAATTCACATGAATATAAACCCGAGGCATCTAACCAAAAGGATAACGCTTCCAAGCCCCCAGAATGGGGAATGTTTATATATAATGCACTTACGTCAAAAGTACACATCTACCAATCCGGATCCAGTTGTGTATCATTGATAATCTGAAGAAAATTAGTAGTATCACGCAAACATGAACGAATGAGTTTTAGAAGGGGTTTGAGCCTGTAAGTCAAGAAAAGTGAAAGGGGTTCAGTGATATAACCCCTACCTGAAACAATGGGTCTACCTGGAGGATGTGTAGGATGTTTGTGTATCTTTGGTAAAAAATAGATATATTGATTCAAGGAATCATGAACTAACAATTGATGCATGAGAGAAGTGTCTATGATACCAATTTCTGATGATGATCCAGAGCATTCATCGACATTGGAATCTTCTAGTATATGACAATGAGTTATCTTCCATCATTCCCCCCAAATGTCTGTTTTCTTTTAGAAAAGGTAGAAATTTAGGCAGCACTTTCAATCATTATAAACATTCACATGACTCTAGTATTCTGGAACCTATACAAACTACCATTACTGGCACCATTGCAGCAGGATGTTATCCTTGTGGACATTGCATTAATTGCCCCAAGATATGCAAAACAAAGGAATTTACCAGTAGGAACTCACCCATGGTATATGATATTAAGTTTTTCGCTAATTGTAGCTCTGATTGGCTAATTTATTTAGCAACATGCACATGTGGGGCCTTTTATATAGGCCAAACTTCAAGGCCTCTCAGACTGAGAATATCTGAACACATCAGCAATATTAAAAAAGGAAGGATAAATAATGCATTATACAAACATCACCTCACACATCCAACTGCTAATTTTCTTTTCACTGTCATTGATATTATTTGTGGCAAAAAATCTAATAAAACTGGTTGGCACTCTTTGTTGAATTCTAAAGAGAAAAAGTGGATCATCAAATTGGGTGGTCTCTTTTCACCAGGGTTAAATGACAAACTTTAGGATTGACCAATAACAACTGTGTTATGTGTATAAATAGACAGCTTTGATTTTGCTTGAGTTACACTGACGAAGGCTGTATATGTGATATCAGCTGAAACCGGTCTGTGCATTTTCTTGCTGTTCTATGGATTTATAAAATAAATTTCATTTATTTGAATTGGGTCAAGTTTTGCTGGCTTCACTTTTTTTGAAGGTAAGGCAAAGCAATAGGTGGCTATGTTGGAAGCAACACCAAAAGCAGAATGGGAGGGAAGTGGACCAGGGGGTTCACTCATTCATAATGAAGTAACAGAGGGTGAAAGAGACGGAGCAGGGAATGGCTAATAGGAAAAGTATAAGAGGTATGAAAAAGGGATAAGGCAACCTGAGAAATCTGTACGTGCCAAAGGAGTGTTAAAAGTATGAGGCCCAGAGCTAGCCTCCATCAGTCTTGATTTTTGTCCATTACTGATAAGATATTTAGCACTAGATATGCCTGAAATCACTTCTACAATAGTTTTCAGTGATATTTCTCCATTTTAATCCATTTATTCAGATCTTGAGGGACATTTTGATACACCTTCAGCTCGAAAGGTATACTAGAGAGTTGTGAGTGAAACAATAGAAGATTTGAATGATGTTGTGAACACCATAGATAATTTACTTTTATGGGGTTCTACCAAATAAGAGCACAATGCACGATCAATTCAGCTGATAGATAGGCCAAGGCAGAAAGATGTAAAACTCAGCAAGACTAAATGTTCAGTAAGACTAAATGTTAAATCAGTGTATCTCATCTCAAATACAGGGGGTCATCTGGTTTTACATCTGTTACTATGAGATTTATCCACTCATCCAGCTCAATTTGTTTACCAAGTACATCAAGGAACACCAACCTTTTTAGTACGTGTTCAAATCCTTTCTCTAAATGGCATACGTACTCTTCTAGGTGCATGCATCACAAGGACTGTCTATGGAGAAGTGAATATGGCATTTTCATTGTAAATAACATAAACCATCAAATGTCTGTGTACTTCTGTAACATTTTGTCAGAACCTACCACAGTCTGATCTAGAGTACTTATTTCTTGTTAACCTGTGTCTGTTTCATTCTCAAAGAAGCAATTCTAGCTACATTCTTGTTTCCATCATCAGCTGATGTTAGGTGGTGGTCCTAGGGGAGAGAGGGTATGCTCTCTCCCTACCACTTAACTTTTTCCAGGTAATGGAGAAGCTGACTGGGATTCCATGGCAGGAAGAGTTGAGCCATATGAATATTGCTTAGATAAAAAATCTCTCACTACCATATCTCAGAATGAATAAACGGACTGATTGGGTGCCAGTAGTGGAGCCATGAGTCAGGATCCTGAGGGAGCCAAAAAAATCTCAAATGCTGGCCTCCCCACCACATGCAACCAGTGTAGGTCCTAAAGCAGAGCGGTGAAATTACTAGAATGAGATATCCTGACTGTCACTCTGTCTGCAAAATTCTGTATTTATTGAAGGTGGCTGAGGTCTCTATTATCAAGCACAAAGTACACAGCATTACAATAATCTAGACAAGAAGGTCCAAAATGTGAATTACCACTGCAAGTTCAAATTGAAGATTAAAGTGACTGATCTGGGAGTTGTTCCTAAGTTGAAAATCTAAAAAGTTCAAAATGGTTGTCATCTGGTCATTGAGTGACAGTCTGTCACTCAGAAACTGTTCTTCGTCTTGGGACCTTCATAATTTAATGTTCAAAGTGCTCAGGTTTACTGCTTCAACATCCATAAAGACCACCTTGGAGTAACAGCCCAGCCCTTAGTGCTATATGTTGTGTGTGTGTGTGTGTGTGTGTGTGTGTGCAAATATATATATATATATATATATATATATATATATATATATATATATATATAGTAATAGTCCAGTCTATATTTAGAATCACTTAGACTGAGCAATAATCTAACCCTGCACCTTGTGGCTGTGGGGCTAAAGCACTAATCATTGTGCCAATTCTCAATATGACCTCTTGACCCATCTTTAGTACATTACATAGAAGGGTGTATATTTAAATGAAGTGCCAATAGCTGTTTTGCTATTGGACTTTGAAGAGAACACTGATGGTTTATTGGTTGTTAGTTTCTGCCTTAGACACATATTGCTACTGCATATTTATGACAACATGGAATTCTATTGGTGTATGAATTCCTATATTTTTATTGGCTGTTGATCTGATTCTAGAACCAATATAATATGTAAACAACGCTGTCTTTTCATTGCATCTGATTAGATATTCAGTTAATGTTTAGTAACATGGACTGGTTAATTGTCTTTTTGAATTTCTGTATAAGAAGATGGTTTACTAGGTTTGAAGAAGCAGTAGTCTGTTGTCACAAAAGTGCCAACCGTTTTATATTTTTTATATCAATAAATCTGTGTGGTGTTTGGCTGTGTTAGTTGGAGCCTGGCATTCTTTTTCTCTGTTTGTTTGCAGGTATATTCAACCTTTGCCTGATCTGCAACTTTTTGGCCTTCAATAATCTAACACCTGGCAGAGATTGCTCCATAAGTTAGCCACCCAGCATAATGTGTTCTTGCATTCAGTGTTGAATCACCTTGCCTCATTCACAGCAGGAGATTATTATGAATGACTCAATCATAACTAATAAGAGTTAGACATAAATTAGCAGCAAGGGTTTCATTATGCAGACTTCTATACATGTTAATTAGATGGCCCCTACCAACACTGTAGTAAATAGAGAATAAGTGCAGTTATTTCCTATACGTCTATCTAGCTGCTTCACTCTACAAGAATTGAAACAACCCACTACCTAAAGAACTTGCACAGCTGAAGTTCACTTGCAGTTACAAAATTTCACAAGGAAAAAAATACACGGAGTTAAACTGACACAACCCACTACCTAAAGAACTTACAAAGCTGAAGTTCACTTGCAGTTGCAAAATTTCACAAGGAAAAAATACACTGAGTTAAATGTATGTAAGACAAATTCAAGACATCCTTATTAACTTGTTCTCTCCCTCTTTCTCTCTCCCAGTGAAACAACCCACTACCTAAAGAACTTGCACAGCAGAAGTTCACTAGCAGTTCCAAAATTTCACAAGGAAAAAATACACTGAGTTAAATGTATGCAAGACAAATTCATAGACTCAGACTAATAATTTAATTTAAGTTTATAGTGTTGAAACTGCTGGAAGAATACCCCCACCCCCACCTCCACCCTCACCCCCAGCCTCACTTACTCACAGGCCTTTTTACTGCTGAAGGTGAAGTTACATTAACACTTCAGTATATTTTACTCTTACCAAAGTTCAAATTGAAGATTAAAGCGACTGGATCTTGGGAGCTGTTCCCAAGCGAGCACCTGTAAGTTCAAAATGGTTGTCAACTTGTCGCAGCTGAGCGCATTTAGCCTGTCACCAGAAACTGAACCTTTGAAAATCTAAAAAGTTCAAAATGGTTGTCATCTGGTCAGTGAGTGACAGTCTGTCACTCAGAAACTGTTCTTCGTCTTGGGACCTTCATAATTTAATGTTCAAAGTGCTCAGGTTTACTGCTTCAACATCCATAAAGACCACCCTGGAGTAACAGCCCAGCCCTTAGTACTATATGTTGTGTGTGTGTGTGTGTGTGTGTGTGTGTGTGTGTGTGTGTGTGTGTGTGTATATATATATATATATATATATATATATATATATATATATATATATATATATATATATATATATATAGTAATAGTCCAGTCTATATTTAGAATCACTTAGACTGAGCAATAATCTAACCCTGCACCTTGTGGCTGTGGGGCCAAAGCACTAATCATTGTGCCAATTCTCAATATGACCTTTTGACCCAACTTTAGTACATTACATAGAAGGGTGTATATTTAAATGAAGTGCCAATAGCTGTTTTGCTATTGGACTTTGAAGAGAACACTGATGGTTTATTGGTTATTAGTTTCTGCCTTAGACACATATTGCTACTGCATATTTATGACAACATGGAATTCTATTGGTGTATGAATTCCTATATTTTTATTGGCTGTTGATCTGATTCTAGAACCAATATAATATGTAAATGACGCTGTCTTTTCATTGCATCTGATTAGATATTCAGTTAATGTTTAGTGAATTTCTGTATAAGAAGATGCTTTACTAGGTTTGAAGAAGCAGTAGTTTGTTGTCACAAAAGTGCCAACCTTTTTATATTTTTTATATCAATAAATCTGCGTGGTGTTTGGCTGTGTTGGTTGGAGCCTGGCATTCTTTTTCTCTGTTTGTTTGCAGGTATATTCAACCTTTGCCTGATCTGCAATTTTTTGGCCTTCAATAATCTAACACCTGGCAGAGATTGCTCCATAAATTAGCCACCCAGCATAATGTGTTCCTGCATTCAGTGTTGAATCACCTTGCCCCATTCACAGTAGGAGATTATTATGAATTACTCAATCATAACTAATAAGAGTTAGACATAAATTAGCAGCAAGGGTTTCATTATGCAGACTTCTATACATGTTAATTAGATGGCCCCTACCAACACTGTAGTAAATAGAGAATAAGTGCAGTTATTTCATCTATGTCTATCTAGCTGCTTCACTCTACAAGAATTGAAGCAACCCACTACCTAAAGAACTTGCACAGCTGAAGTTCACTTGCAGTTACAAAATTTCACAAGGAAAAAAATACACGGAGTTAAACTGACACAACCCACTACCTAAAGAACTTACAAAGCTGAAGTTCACTTGCAGTTGCAAAATTTCACAAGGAAAAAATACACTGAGTTAAATGTATGTAAGACAAATTCAAGGCATCCTTATTAACTTGCTCTCTCTCTCTCTCTCTCCCTCTCCCAGTGAAACAACCCACTACCTAAAGAACTTGCACAGCTGAAGTTCACTAGCAGTTCCAACATTTCACAAGGAAAAAAATACACTGAGTTAAATGTATGCAAGACAAATTCATAGACTCAGACTAATAATTTAATTTAAGTTTATAGTGTTGAAACTGCTGGAAGAATACCCCCACCCCCACCTCCACCCTCACCCCCAGCCTCACTTACTCACAGGCCTTTTTACTGCTGAAGGTGAAGTTACATTAACACTTCAGTATATTTTACTCTTACCAGTGTAATAGATCCCTGGAAAAGACATTGAAAAGCCAATAACTATAAAATTAGAGGCCAAGTTTTTAGAGTTCAGTCACTTTGTCTTTGTATTCAGGAACATTCTACCTCAGTGATTGTTTATGGTGGTAAACCATCTGCAGGTTTCTTCCCCTGCCCTTCCCTCATATCCCACCCTCAGAACTTCTACTCATATCCCAAACAAACCACTCTCCCTCATTCCTCTGATCCAATTCTATACAACTCTACCTTGTCCATACCCACATTTCATTCACACCTTACTTACTTTTATTAAATCAAACTTAGCTGCTTCCCCTTACATACATCAGCTTGAATTCTCACCTCCCTACTATAATACTTTGCATCTTACTCTATTTTACCATCACAAAACTATCACTGCCTCAGACTGTCTTACATTAACTCCAGGTTTACCACCTTCTTTTCTATTATGCACACAAACTAATATTGCACCATAATTGTACTACTGACCAGTCACATCTCCCCCACCCTTCCTTATCACAAACCACAGGCCAAAACACCTAACCACATTGCCAAAGCCCACCCTGAAGTCAAAACATTTCCAACCTTCCCTTCAGCTGCACACATATCACTAGATAACTAAATCTCTGTTTATACCTGATATTACATTCTAACATACACCACTTTTACTATTATTAAACCCACTATTACAGTTTACATGTTCCTCCTAACCTGCCTAGCTTCTTTATTCTTAATTCTCAACCTCACTACAGCTATATCCTTGCTAACCCCCACACATCAATACACATCAACAACCTCCTCCAACCATCACCCCAATAAACAACACAGCTTCACATGTATCTCCTCCCAGCTTTTCTCCTATACCCTCCCATTTTATTCAAGCCACAAACTGGCCTCCTCACCTCCTGCAAAACCACACTTGACACCAGTATCACCACCTAGGGATAAAAAACACTTCCCATGGTACTCCTTCCTCATTACCTACCTACTCAAATGTGGAGACATGCATCCTAACCCTGGCCCACCTTCTAATCCTAACCAAAAGAGTAACCCCAAAAATTTAAACATACTTATGCTTCACCTTAGAAGTATATGTAATAAAATAGCCCCATTGCATGGCTGGATTGATCAAAATAAACCTGACATACTAGCCCTTGCAGAAACATGGCTACACCCCAGTGTAAAAGAAATAATACATCCAAACTTTGCAATAACCAGAAGAGATAGATGTTCATAGGTTCATAGGTTCATACTAGGCTACCTGCCCTAGGGCATTTATAAGCCTAGCCAGAGTGTGTTTGGCTGTCACCACCCATTTTAAATTAATTTTGCTATGCCCTTTTTCGAGGTTAGTATACTGTACCTCTGTCTAACAGTGACACAGAAGTGATACCGGGGTAAACCTATGATCTCCCATCCACTCATCAAGATTCCTCCTGAAGAGAGTCAATGAGGGACTCTGCCTAACCTGGACTGGGATTTTATTCCAGAGTGAAGGGAGCCTCTGGGTTATGACTCTGTCCCTCCAGCATGTCCTATTTATTTTAGTGCTGAGGTTCAAGTCTCTCAAGCATGTAGCTTGATGGGATTTGGATTTTCTGAGGTGCAGCATGTCCATTAATTCCAGGTTGGACATGGCTTTATACGTCCGCTGAGTAGAGCTGGAGTTTCTATAACCGGGCAGCATATGGCATCTGTTTGAGCCCTTTGATCCTCTTGGTGAGGTACTTTTCGGGTCTTTCCAGTTGCTGCAGGTGTCTGGTAAGGTACATCCCAAAAGGGGCATTGTACTCAATTACAGGCCTGATGAGGGATGAGTAAAGAGGCACGATGACCTCCCCTGATCTAGATGTGAATCCCTTCATGATTAGGTGGGCTATATAAAATGTTTTTCTAACCACTTTGGCCACGTGGTTGTCAAATGAGAGATTGCTATCAACTTGGGTCCCCAGGTCCCTAATTAATTCTTCTGTACTTAATGGATTACCACCTATGTGGTAATTTGTGGGCACTTTGTTTTTGCCAAAGTGGATGACTATACACTTTTTGGCATTTAGTTTGAGGCCATGGCTCTGGCACCAGTTGTCTGTTTCTATGAGGCCCTTTTGGAGGATGCTTGTGTCAGCTGGAGAGTCGATTATGGCCGCCAGTTTACAGTCATCTGCAACTTGGTCAGCCACAGTCCTTCCGTGTTGGCCTGTACCTCCGAGAAATATATACCGAACAAGAGAGGTCCCAGGACTGAGCCTTGTGGGACGCCACTTGTAACTGGTTTGGAGTCTGACATGGCTCCAGCAATTCTAACCATGTGGGTTCTTGTCCTTGAGCCAGTTTGCAACCCATCTAGTGACATAGTGGTTTATATTTAAGCTGGTGAGCTTATCTATAATGCCCAAGTGGGGTATTGTATCGAAGGCTTTTGCGAGGTCCAGGTAGGCTGTGTGGACCACCTTCCCTTCGTCAATGGCCTTGGTGACTGTTTCAAAGAAATCAACCAGGTTTAAGAGGCAGGATCTGCCCTTAACAAAGCCAAACTGGGTAGGATCCAGTGTCTGTAGGTCCCCAATATCTTTATTTTTGAGGTCCATGATGATCCTTTCCATAGCTTTGCAGACCAAGCTAGTCAGGCTTATGGGGTGATAGTTTCCAGGATCCGTTGAGGCACCACCTTTGTGGAGAGGGACCACTGTTGCTGTACGCCACTCTTTGGGTACATATCCTGTAGTAAAGCTGAGACTGAACAGTAGTTTTATGTTTGGGTTTAGCTCTTCTTGGAGTTCATGTAGGATGCAGCCCGGGACACCGTCTGGTCCCATTGATGCTGTGTTTTTGCTTTGGAGAGGCGGCTCTTACCTGAGCATCTGAGATGTCAGGGGCAGCACTCTGCTGGGATAGATATTTGCCCTTTTGGTGGGGAGGGGAGAAGTTTGCTGAACCTGTCAACTAGGATGTTGGCAATGTCTGTGGGTTCGATGTATTTATTGTCATTTTGGACTAATTCTGAGCATATCTGGGAATTCCCACCCAGGTTCCTAACATAACTAAAGAAAGCCTTGTGATTATCCTTAGTGTCCTGTGCAATTTTTCTCTCAAAGCTGGCCTTAGACGATTTTATGAGTGCCCATAGTTTTTTGCTAATACTGATCAGAGATGCCTTCCCTTTTTGGGATTTTGCTCTATCATGTAGTAGCTTCCTCCTTCTATTGTATAGTTTGTTTATGGCTGGGGTCCACCAGACAGGACGTCTGCCTTTGGAGGATTGGGTCTTGGTTTTATTTGGGATTACATGATCCATGCATTCCTGAAGGTGTTCATAGAATGCATTTATAAAGGATTTTGCGGTCTGGGCCGTATTTTACACAGACTTGGGGGCTTTGAAGGATTCCACCTCGGTTTTGAGGAGTGTGAAATTTGCTTTAGAGAAGTTTTTCACTGTGGTTTTCTGGGCAGGGGGTGGGGTCGGGATGTGACTATCCAGTGAGATTAGTTTATGGTCTGATCTTACCAGTGAGGGATACACTTCTGGTCTGGAGCATAGAGTCCCCATGTTGGTGATGATCAGGTCCAGTATGCTTTCCCCTCTTGTGGGAGTGGTAACAAGTTGTTCCATAGCATTTGAGTTTATAAATTCTAGGAACCTTTGGGCTAGGGTGTTGGAGTTAGAGTAATGCTCCCAGTCTATGTTTGGGTAGTTGAAGTCGCCCAATATAATGGTGTTTGGTGTAAAACAAAAGGGGGAGGGATAGCACTTCTATATCCCTCTACACTCAACATCACACCCAACACCAGTAATATATCCACCTTTTCCAATGTTGAAGTACTAATCTCCTTTATGAACCTCAATATATCAAAAATAATTTGCATTATAGTAATATATATCCCACCAGGTAACAATATACCAGTGTTGAAAAATATTTTATCCTGGTCATCCCAAACAATAAACCTTGAAACAATAATCTTAGGAGACGTAAATATAGATTGGCAAACCATAGCTTCTGACTTCCCCACAAATAATATAAATCTGTATGTTTTTTTCCTCAGCTTACCAATGCTCCAACAAGATACAAAAAAGATATTACCTGCCAATCCATCTTAGACCAGATTCTAGTATCCCACCCTGCCAATTTACCCCTCTTCTGGTACACTGTCTAACTCCCTGAGCAATCATCTATCTGCTTCTTCCCTTACAACAAACTCCCAACAATGAAGAGTATACACTATAAAATCGCTTAGGAACTCAACTAATTTTTGTCAGCATAAATTCAACAATCTCCTACAGGAAATAGACTGGACACCCCTTAAACAACTATCCCTTAATGCTGCTGTACTATACTTTAGTAACACCTTCCTTCACATACTTAATACACTAGCTCCCATTCGTATGAAAAGAATCAAAAAGAACTCAGCACCATGGCTCTCTAAGGAATGTAAACACCTGATGATCAAAGGGACCTAGAGCCTGGTCAAACTGGAAACAAAACAAAAATGAACAAAATTGTGTTAATTTCAAAACACTACATAACAAAGTGACAAAACTAATCAACAGAGATAAGAAGTCATATTATTCCCAGCTTCAACTCCGGCATAAAATCAACCCCAGTAAATTTTGGCACTCCATATCTTCTCTACTTAACCCTGGAAGAAATGGAGAGCACACCCCATCACCAGATACCCCTCCAACACAAGTAGCTGAAACCTTAACAAGCACTTCATAAAATCAGTGTTGGACTTATTAACTAACACCCCTAATGCTGGATCCCCCACCCTTCAACCTATTCAGACACCAACCTCAGGCCATCAACTGCTTCTAACTCTGTCATAACTAACCCCCCTACTCAACAAAATGTCATACAAACTCCATTCGCATTTCAGCCCATACCCACTGACACCATTAAGAAACTGCTATAAAAACTAAAACCCTTCTCTACCTCAGCTGTTAATCTCCCCCCATACTACCTCAAACTGGCTGCTAACTCAGTCGCCTACCCAATCAGTATCCTTATAAATAAGAAAACACCACCGAAGACTCTACTGATAACTCAAAACTCACAAAGCCAAAACCAGATGACGAGGAGACCGCAACCACAAAGAAATATTTAATATTAATGTCAAAATAAAATCACAACGTTTTCATCAGTAAAACTGTCTGACTTCTTCAGCTAAAATATCACTCCTTAAACACTCCATTTATATACTCCTTCCCAACCAATATAAACCAATTAGTGTTCCTTAACTGATTAATTAATTTTTAAAGCCAAGGAGTTCCAAAAATACTAGTATGGAACATTACTATAATAAACAAAACTTTTACATATTTCATAAATTACATTTCAAAAAAAAAAAAAAATATATATATATATATATATATATATATATATATATATATATAATATGTTATTAAAAAACTTTAATATATTAAAAATATATATAAATAATCCATGTTAAAAACAATTTCATAATTTGGCAGCTTTTAATTTTAACAATGGTAGAATAGATATGTGGTCATTCATACCAGGCATCCTATTAGCTTCCAGCAACACCTGCCAAAAGGTTTCCCGGTATTTTAACCGGGTCTCCCATGGACCCCCCCCTGTGGTCCCTCCTTTGTGTCTCAAGTACAAAAATTGTAAATGTGGCCTGTGGGCATGTCAGGGTATGTCGGTAAAAGCATTGCTGTAATTCTGCTTATGTATTTCATAAAAATGTTCATAGAGCCTTTGTTTCAGGTGTCTTTCTGTTTTGCCTACATAAAACCCCTGACAGACCTGGCACATACTTAAATAAATTAATCTCTGACTATTACAGTTAGAATAATTTGATGCCTCAATCCATCTATTTCTAGCTGGAATATAAACTTTGTCAGTGTGTGCTATATATTTGCATTGTCCACAGGTTCCACATCTATATGTACCCTTACGTTGGTTAGAGGTTACTTTAGTCTCCATCTCCCATTCCAAGATGTTTTTTTATATTTTTACCCTTACGGAAAACAGTTTTCATGGTTTTCCCTTTTAAATTGGTAAGGTCAGTGATTTCACAAAAGTGTCCCCACTCTTCCTCAATTGTTTTTTTAATAATGTATGAATTAGCACTGTAATCAGTGACAAACACTGTTTTGTAACTTCCATTTAAGTCATCAACATCAGTAGAAAGTGAGGGTGTGGGCAAATTACCTAAGCCTAAAATAGGCTGATATTTTGTTCCCCTCACTACATTAACCTCTCTACAAACATTTTCAATAAGGTCCAGGGGGTATTCCCTCTCCAAAAACAACTTTGTGAGCACTAAACATTCATATACATAATCAAGGTCATCAGAAGTCATCCGAGAAGCTCGGACAAACTGCCCCTTTACTATACCCTTCTTCTGGTATTTAGGATGTGAACTTGTAAATCTCAAATAACTATTAGAAAAAGTAGGTTTTCTAAAAATAGTAGATTGAAAACCATCCTTGTTAACTTTCAAGGTTACATCTAAATAATTCACCTGATTCTTGGAAGTTTGATATGTAAATTTCAAAAATTCCTTACTGGAATTTAAGTATTTAAGAAATTCTTCCAGCATGTTAGTTGAACCCGTCCAAAAAATACATATATCGTCCAAGAATCATGAATAGAAAGTCCAGTGCTGACTGTATATACTATTGAAAACATATTTACTTTCCCACACAGATAAAACTATATCTGCATAGGTGGGGGCACAATTGGCCCCCATTGCCACTCCTGAAATTTGCTGGAAATTCTCCCCTGAAAAATATAAAAAATTGTTATGTAAAACTAATTCCATCAGTTCCATTACTAGAAAAATGTCATTTTCACTAGCCCCTCCATTTTTTCTAAGGGCTACCTCCAACCAAGCTAAACCCAGGTCGTATGGAATCACAGAAAAAAGGTCCACAATATCAATAGTCAAAAAGACCAAGTTGGGAGAATATAAATCTGGTGTGATTTCCTTATAAATAGGTCTTTATCCAAATCAGAAGTACCTACCATATGGAAACAATCTCACATCACCCCCATCCACAAAGGAGGTAACTCTTTTGATCCATCCAATTCCATCTTGATACCCATATCCAAAATTCTCGAGAGAGGTATCCATCAGCAGGTAATGCATTATCTAACCTTTTAACCAAAACCCAACATGGCTTCCAACCTAGACACAGCACAGCTACAGCCCTATTATCTTTTACAGACACCATGAACAAGGCCAGAGATGCAAGATGCTATACAGCCTCAGTATTCCTTGATCTCTCCAAGGCCTTTGACACAGTGTCTCACCCCTTACTTTTGAATACACTGTCTCACCTAGGCTTCTCACATAACACAGTAAAATGGTTTCAGAGCTACCTCAAGGATCATAAATAAGCACTGAAATGGTCCAATGACCTCTCACCCTTCCTCCACAACCCTACTGGAGTCCCCCAAGGCTCCATCCTAGGACCCCTACTCTTCAACATTTTCACAAACAACCTTCACACTGCCTCTCACCCTGGGACCCTCATTCAGTACGCTGATGATTCCACCATAATCTGCACTGCTCAATCACTACCAGAACTACTTTCAAAAACTCAACAGTCTTTTACTGCAGTTGAATCCTGGCTAAGAAATGCCCAACTCCTTCTTAATCCAAAGTAGACAAAACTAGTACTCTTTCACCCCAAAAATACAACCCCTGTCACTGATCATTTCAACATCTATGCAACACTGTCATTGAAATAGTGCAGGAAACCAAACTTCTAGGTGTTATCATTGACAATAAATTTTCATTTGACCCCCATATACAGCAAAATATAAATAAAATTCATCAAAAACTGGGACTCTTATATAGAAACTGAAAAAACACAAAGGCTGGAACCACTAGGCTGAAAAATGAAACGTAGCAGTCACAGAAATAGCATCCAAAGCGTTTTAATGGTGCTTCCTGCTACCTCGGCTCAAAAGTCTTTTGATATCACAAAAATATCACACACACCACTGTAAACCACTCCTAGAATTAAACTGGCTTGAACTCCCCAACCAACTTGCCTTTATTCAGCTATCCACCTTACACAACCTTATTTTCAAGCCTACTGCCTGCCCTGCACTAAGGTGTCTAGTCACACCTTACACACCAAATCGATCCCTATGATCAGAAGACAAAAATCTCTTAGCTATCTCAAAACCCACAAGAAAACCTGGTCACTCTCTGTATTCATACTCTGTCTCTATACTTTGGAATTCACTACCTCTAGCTACCAGGTATATGCCTGCACAAACCCATTTCAAAGCCTCTTTAAAAAATCATCTCAAAAATACATTTCAATCCCTCCCAGACTACAAGATCCTAAGGCTTTTCTAACTCCTTCTCTGCTTCTATACCATATCCTTAAGCTACTGCTCAGGCTGTATTGCTTTTATTCTTTTTAACTCTCTCTCACTATCTATCTGCATCACTAACTTTCTGGCTGCTATTTCCTAACTGAAATTAACATTCTATTTTGCTTGTACTATTACAGTCAATGTCACACAATGCACTACCGACATACTACTTTTTTGGACAATGTCTACATAATGTATGGGGAGAGTGACTATTATTGTCTGTAGTGTTATAACTGTACAGAATTGTCTAGATCTGTAGTAATATATTTCAACATCTTGTAGCAGTTTGTTCTTTCAACTTATTTTTCGCATAATATTTCTAATGTAACTTTTATTGTATTGGATTATAGTGTATTTGTATTGTACTCTATGTGGAGCTTTTCTCCCCGAGCCTCTGCTGAAATTGGGTTCTGTAGACCCAGTCAGACCACCCCAGTTAACAAATGTCAAAATAAATTTGAGATGCTTTTCATTGTGCAATCCCTTTATAATCAATACACATGACTGGTGAATGTCTTTTGAATATGATCAAGTCATATGGCATTTCCCTTTGAGAACATTCTAAATGTTATATTCGTTATGTTAGGTCACATCAAGGCTATATGAAAAAGCAGAAATACATCTGACACTAAATAAATCTGCATCCATAACTAATTAATAATATTTTTTTTTACAAACCATCTAAACATGGATCTCAAAGAAGAAGTTTCTAGAAGTGTAAACTATCATATCCTTATAGTGATTTGCTAAAGTGATAAACTTGTTGTTGGCTGCCTAAGGATATCTCCTAATATGATGACCAAAGTGCATTATGCCATGTTCACCAAACTGCATTACAGACTCCAACCTATTCTCCCCATAACATATTTAGGGGACATTTATGGAGCCGGTGATGCCCTAACAGTAGCATGCATTATTATAGCATCTGTCTTAATCAGGAGAAGTTTCAGCCAACTAAGATTAATCTAGTTTAGGATGGTATTCAGGCAGTTTTCATCATCTTCATTATCATCATCATAATCATCATCATCTGTTCCCTATTTCCCATGTTTACATGTGGTCAGAATGCCACATCAGCTATTGGCACCTGCCTTGATTTAGTGTTACTCTACTATCTTGTTCTATAGTTATGCCTGAATGTTGCAGGTCTTCTTTCACACATGACTTCTATCTCTTGGCTGGATATCCTCATCTCCTCTTTCCTTCTTCCTGTCTTTTTCAAATCTGCTTTATCAAACTATCTTCTGCTTTCCTGAACATATGTTCAAAACACCATAATCCATGATCCTTGTCCTTCTCTGAATCTAGGGCTACCATAGCTTCAGCTCTTATGTCGTAATTTCTTTGTTTATCCCAAAGTGTCCATAATACTGCATTCCTCAAGTACTTCATCTCTATCACATCAGGCTTCCTCAGCTGCTCTGACATCACTGCCCAGTTTTTTGTGTCATACAGAAGTGAGGGATGCAGCACTGTTTAATACACCTTTTCAGCTTCCTTGGCATTTTTATGTCACATTCTACCTCTGACACTTTGCTCCAGTTAGTTGCAGGATCACTGATGCTAGCTCAGACCTCCTCATTCAGGTTTTCCTTCCACTCAACCATACCTCCTATTTAATTAAAGCTTTAAACTGGTTCAACTTTTTTCCATTTTGTCTCAGTTTTCAACTTCTCGTGATTTCCTCCATTTGTTACCATGACCCCTCTGTTGTCTTTACTGATTTTAATCCTACATGCCTTCAATTTTGTATTCAGTTCCTCCAAAACTTGCTAAAATTCCTATTCAGTGCCTGCTTATATTGCCACACCATCTGCATACAGTAGTTTTATTTATCTTTTCCTTCATGCTGCTGTAATCCATCACCAATATGAACTGCACTGGGTTCAAAGCTAAACCGTAATGTACATCCACTCCCACTGGGAACCCCTTTTCAGTCTAACAGTATTCATTATTATGTCACTGGATACTTCTACACAGCCTATACTAAGTCTACCAAAATTTCTGGGAATTTTTAAGTCATCACAGGACTAACCAAATTGTCTTTCTTGGGAGCATGTCATATGCTTTTCTCAAGCTTAGAAATGCCCATTTAGACTTTTTCCCCATCTCCAGCTTCTTCTTCACCATCTGTCTTATTGCAAACATTGGGTCAGATGCACTACAACCTGCTCTGAATCCAAACCGCTCATCTCTCATCTACTCTGAGCATTCACTTATCATCCACTCCAGCATTTTCATGCAGTATGAGTCAGTCTGATTCCTCTGTACTTCCCATAACTATGAATATCCCCTTTCCTCTTATACAATGATACTAGAATGTTTATTATCCAGTTGTCTGTAATATACCCCTCTCTCCATATCACTCAGAAGCCATTGCTCCCCTAAAGAACCTAAAATCTTGATCATATCTGCCATAACTTCATCAGAGCCTGCCTCTTTCTCTGACATCATTTACCTTAGTGCGCTTTCCATGTCTTCCAGGATGGGTTCTCCTTCTTCTTTCATCATAGGTTGTACATGTGGCAGCACAGCTTCTGCGGGGTTTTCATTCAGAAGCTTCTTGAAGAACTCTTTCCATTTGCCCTTGATGCCCTCTGGACTGCTGAACATATTGTTGCTGATATCCCTTATGAATGACTTCTGCCAACAATTTCTTTTTTTTTTTTTTTTGCCTTGCAATCCGACACAGCTTCCCTGTGTTATCTGTTGACTCACATTCCAAACATTGGTAGAGGCTCTCTGATGCCTTGTTTTTTGACAATGCAGCTACTCTCTTAGCCTCTTTGTTAACCATCCAATATTCCTTATTAGTCTGGCCTGTGTTTTGTATTTTCTACTTCTTTCCTCAAACTTTGTTTTCTTTTGAGAATTACCAGCACATCTGCATTCCATTACCATGGTGAAGTCAGACCTATGCTTCTGGGAAAATAAGTAAAGCTGGATGGCATCTGCAAACAATGGTACTAAAGCATCTCCTTTGAATTACCTAAATAGAAATATATAAACCTTGAACAACAAAGAAACTATGTTCAAGCCATTCAGGAACTTTCTACAATATTGCATACATGTGTCATACAGAATCAACCTAATCCTATAGTTATTTAAATTCTGATTAAGAAATTATCACAGCATTGAAAGAAGTATATAGTGTAAAGACATTTCTGTGTTTCAATGGTGGCAACTGATACATAAGTAAACATTACTATTAGCAGATGTGTGTATCTGCAGGTATATGCGATGCCTTACATTGTCAGAAATTATTCTGCCAGATAGCCACATATGTTGTTGTTGTAAGCAGTCGCCTCAAGGTCTCAGATTCCCTCGTGTTTCAGTTGCAGTGTAATACAGTAATATCCATTGAACCTCAATTCCAGCCTATCATTTCCCAATAAAGATATGTCCTCAAAAATTAAATTTAATAACAGTTGAAGAAATGGCTTAGAAAGTTAGCTAGCAGCCTGAGGTCATCCCTGCTGTGTCACTGTTAGACAGAGGCACAGTATACTAACCTCGAAAAAGGGCATAGCAAAATAAATTTAAAATAAACACATTCTAGCCTAGTATGAACCTATGAACCTATGAATGAGTACCATGAGTTTCTTAAGATGAAATCCAGTAGCCAAACACCAACCTTTACAGTTCATAACAATGCCTAGGGGGTAGAATCAGTAAAGAAATAAGGAGAATAGACTAGAGGAGGAAAGGCAGCTTAAGAAAATATGATACTGTCAAAAAAGGAAAAAAGACACTATTTTTGTGAAGGACAGACTAGGGGCCATTTTAAGAAAACGTCACCACATAATACTAGGTGAATTTGCGCAATGAGTGGCCACACACAAGGTGGATGCAGTTCAGAAAACCTAGCTGCATGAAATGGCTAACCCAAATAATGTGGTCAGCCATGTTATATACTAATCACTGTATAATGAAGCACTGTGTATGACAGAAGCATAGCTGGTTCAACCAGCACCCTGGGTTGGTATTATGAACCAGTGCACCACCCCCTCAGATCTTCAAGTGAACAGCAAAAAACGCACTTCACTGTAACAAGCCAATTGCAACAATCACCATTTCTGGAAAATGAATCTATTATAATCACTTTCTTTTTGCCCCTTCACCAAATGCTAATCGCTTAACTAACATTTACTAGTCCTCCCACCCCTTTGCCTCCATTCCCTCAAAATGATACTTTTCTACCATATAGCATGTCATCCCCTCCTTTAGTTTCACTGCCACACCCCTTCCTTAATCAATCATTTCTAATAATCTTATACCCAACATAGTTTACCCTGACTTACTCAAGGTGAAGAACATGGTAACACACATAATCAAACAATGATTTCTGAAAAAAGAACCTGGGTCTGTGGCATAGAATTATGAAGCTCTATTTACAACCTAGATAGCTCAAGGCTGAGCAAATAGTGAATCTGTCGCTACAAGAGCTGGGCATGGGAGAATTGGAGTGAGCAGCTTCTGCCAGCTCCCCTGTCCTGGAGGATAGAGTGAGGTAGTTTCCGGTGCTCAATTATTTCAGTGCAAGTGGAGGCTTGAATGTTACCAGTAGCTATAACTGGAGAACACAAGCTTGTGAATCACAAGTCCTTGACAGTAGCCCTCAGAAGTATGGATGAGGTAGCTTGCATACACATAAGGGGGGGGCATAGATCCCTTTATGGGGATTCAGTGTTTGCATCAGCCACCTGGGGGGAGGGTTAGGGAACAAAGTAAAATTACCCATAGACTATTCCCAGGATGATATAGGCTGCTAATAGGCAGGCAGTGCCATGTAGTTATCTGGAATGGGACAATTACAGTCTGTCCTGAAACTTGGAAGGCTCTAGTATGGAGTAGGATGAAACCAGACCCTCTAGCTGTTGGGATGAAAGTGGGCATAAGCAGGGGAGTAAACTACACCTTAAGTGTTTGGATGGCACACCCCTCCAGTCAGTTATCATTCAGTGTAGGATGGGCCCCTGTAAAGAGACGTTTAAGCTCAATAACTTGAGGGTCTGAAGGTCAGAAGATGTGGAGGGAAGAAGCATATGGGAAAAAATTCTAAAAATGAAATTCACCTTTGGGGTTGTCCCTTTTCTCTAAGGTAGCATGACTTCAGTGAAGGAATTAATAGATGTGGGGTACTGGCTTATATTTGGAGGTGCAAAGGGGTTTGCCCGGGTATTTTTTTAAATTTGTTATGTTTTGAGGTAACTTCTCTGTTTGGAATTCATTGGTTCATTATGTATGTAACAAATGTATCCATTTGATTATCAAGAATTCTCCCAGTTAACATCAACTCTCTTATACTAACCCAAGTTTCCATTGGTCCTATTATGTCAACTTCCCCATTTTTTGCCCCCCCCTACTTAGGTAAGCATTTGGAATGAATGCTCCCCTCAGTGATAGCAGGATCTCGTGGTCCCTCACAGATGTTTGGGTGTTGTGAGTTGGTTATTTGGAAGTATGATGTTGCACCTAAACAAGATGAGTTAGCGCTGATCTTAATATCTATTTATGAAGCTAGAAGTTGGGCTAACTCTATTTATAAAATGGATTAGCTTAGTTACCTACTGCAAAATGAAATATAAAGACATTATGTTTTTAGCAGAGTAACAGTTCAGTTCTCAATGGATGGTATTAAAATGAAATAAGTGGAGGGACTTTTTTCTTATAATGGATCAACGATATTTAGACTGATTGTAAGTTTGCTAAGCTTAATAAAGGCCCTCAGCTAATAATACATCATTTGATTATTTTGAAGTGTTAGAGAAAGATAAAACAAGGATAATGGAAAGTCTAATAACATAATTTAAAAGGTGATTTTAATATTTCTGGGTGTGATTGGTGAAGCAAAGTTTTTTTTTTAGCACACAGATGTCCAAGAGCAATAGAGCAGGCATGAGTTTATGTTTCAGTTGAGGGATTTCACTCCCAGGATTAAAGATATCTTGGTTGGGTCATACACTGCTGGTACAGTACCATAATTAGATGTTGATACTTAAGGGTAAGGAGCAGAAACTAGTGATCTCACATATATATATATATATATATATATATATATATACACACACACATATATATATATATATATATATATGTATATATATATATACACACACACATATATATATATATATATGTGTGTGTGTGTGTGTATATATATATATATATATATATATATATATATATATATCAAATGAAATAATACTGAGAAAAGAAAACTATTTCCTCTTCCGATATTAATACTAAAAAAAATCCATAACACTAGCCTCAAATTCATCTCAACAATGGTGATGTTACAAGATTTTTATGAAGGTAAGAGGTAGGCCCCTGCAACACCTTAATAATGGGTGTTAACCCTAATCCTAACATTTTCCTTCCCTCAACCCTAACCTTACACCTTGAGTTTATGTTTTGGCTGAGGGATTTCACTCCCAGGATGAAAGACATCTGGATTGAGTTATACACTGCAGGTACGGTACCATAATTAAATGTAGATACTTAAGGGTAAGGGGCAAAAACTGATGATCTACTATACACATACACATATACAGATATATAAGCCTGTGCTATTCTTCTGGAGACAAGTAAATTATAAGTATCATGTGATCAAGTATTAATCAGACCAAGTTTCTAGCACATTATTGACTATTAATAATCTTCTAAAGATTATGCAAAAACCTGTAGATTAGCAAGGCAAGGTCCAGATTTTTTATTAATGTGTTGTATTTTTATATTCATGTATAAAGTACGGAAAAATTTTACAGAATAGACTTTATGAAGATCTTTGTATATGCATATATGTTAGTCATATCAAAGGCACATTTTCATCTTTATAGGACTTGAAGGGCAGTAATTTTATAAGAGAATGTACTTATGACTGAGTGGACTATCAAAGAAGTTTTTTACTGTTGTATATATTGCAAGGTAGATTCCACTGTTCATTAATGACATTATTTTTTGAAAAATAATAGATTAACTGTTGGAATACTTTTGCATATGTTAATTTTGCTTGTAAAACATTTTATTTATTTATTTTTCCAGATAGAGTTTGGAAGATATAAACTCAAAAGGATGTAATTCAGGTTAATAACCATGTTATATGGGGACTTCTAAAATGGCTGCACACTGAGCAGCAGCTTATTTTAAACTCTCCCTGGGTAAAAAAGGAAAATAAGAAATAAGAGCCAATGATATTGTCGGTTTGGATTAAATGCATTTACTGGCTAGTAACTATACTCCCTGAATGCCAGAAAGAAGACATTTAGAAAACCTGAAAGAAAATCAACCACAAAAAGTGAAGAAAAATACTGGTTGGGAAGAATTCTGCAGCTGTTCAGCAAAAAAATAGGTTCAAAGTTCAGCTTTGGTACAAGAGATGGCTTCCAGTAATTAAGAGGAAAAAAATAAATCAAACGTATTCAGAGGTGATTAAAAAATAAATGATGCATTGAAGGAATATATCAACACAAATAAAAAAGACTGGAAAAAAAGAGAAGCTTTGCCTAGCTACTCAGATAAACTGATAAAATTGCAAAAATATGAGGTTGAAATGAAGAAAGGGCTGGCTGAATATGAGGCTTCTCAAGAAGAGTTGTTTCAAAAATGGTAGAGTTAGAAAACAGTGTGTACAGAGAAAACCTGAGATTTTCTACTGTACTAGAAAACCTATATGGAACAGACTATTAATTATATGAAAGCACAAATAAACAACTGGACTAGTATTCGAGAAGAAGGTTTGTTAATTAAAATGGCACATCAAGTGTATGCTCCAAACCTGGTAATGGGAAAGCAGCCAAGACCAGTATTATTAAAGATACAATCATACCAGCAGAAAGAGTTGATCCTGCCAAAACTGTGGCAGAAGAAAAATGTATTAAACATTGGAGACAGCAGAGTATTTGTGGAACATGATTATTCATTGTACACGGGCACAAGAAAAGCAAAATTATCCCAGTAATCAGGGAATGTTGAGAGGCAGGTGAGATATTCAAGCTGCTGTACCCAGTTCTCTTCAAAATATTTTTTCCTGGAAGATCAAAGAAATGTTTTGATGCAGAACGCAATAAGGAGAAAATAAAAGTTTCTCCAACAAAAAGTGAGCCAACCAACAGAAGGGGACTCTGCTTCTCATTCTTCTTGCAATAAAGCTCATAGGGAGACTTTGCCAGTTAAACCTTTTCTGGTGTTCCAAAGGAAAATGCTTGTGAAACAGAAAAAGTCACAGTAACTGTGTAGAAGAAACAAGAGTATCTTGGTCTTGAGCAAGAGTCTGGTGTTAGGAGAAGAGAATGAACAGGAAGAAGACCAGCAACACTAAAATTAGTGAATAAAAGGGAAACTATAAAGCATCAGTCGCATTTGTAAAATATGGCTTTGCAAGACAGAGTGGCTGAGAAAGACTTTGCTTTTGTATACATTGTTAAACTTGTGGGTGGACTGTTAATCATATACTCTACTTTTTGTCATTATTGTTTAAAAGGACCCTAAAAGGAAAAAAGAGTAACTGTAAGTAAAGTAATTTTTGTTCTTGTTATTATCTGTATAAACATTTCATGATATAAACTGCATGTTATATAGTAAAGCAGTGTTGTATAGTGTGTGTTCAAAGGTTTTTTAAATGTGGGTGGGAGTCTTCTGTGTCTGTCATATGTGTTAACTATATTAAAGTAAGTAAGTACTGTTTTCGTTGTTGGAAATATAGACTTTACAGTATAATAAGATAAGAAAGGCTGGCTGAAAGCAAGTATAAGTTAATATGTTGTGATCTTGGGCTGCATGGGTGGGGATGGGGTGTAGAAGTGCACTGATTATATTATATGTAGAATTAAAATAATTTTTATTATTTTACAAAGGTGTATGTCAAGAATAATGTCCTTGGCTTAAACAATAAACATTTTTTTTCTTAACAAGTAGGCTTACAAAATAAAAATAAATGATGAAAGACGAAATGCTAAATCTTTTGCTTCTATAAAAATTTTATATTGTTTTTTCCTTTAACAAGTGTTCTCATTGGAAGTCAAGAAGTCTACATCTGAAGACAGTTGTACAGTCTGTTCTGAGTGAAACTGAAAGATTCCATCATGCATCTGCAGAATTGTTAGCAGTTTTTTTTCTAATTGCTGACTGCTTTTACATGGAGATGAGCTGTTTGCAGGTGCAAGCAATTAATCTTGACAGTTCTAAGCATTCTTTTCTGAGGGAATGAAAACTGTAAAGGTTAAATGGCAAGCAGTTCAGTGAAAAATAAAGTTTGAAATGATAGTGAATAAGGGATAGCAGCAACTCTAGCAGCCTTAATACTTTAATGCACTTTAATAGAACAGTGTACAATTTAGTTTTATTTAAAATAACCAGTGTACCTTTTCTTAGTGATAAAAGTTAATGTTTTCTGAAAGCATACATGCTGTTTTATATCTGGGAGGGGAATACTGATAAGAAAAGAACAGACAGCAATCACTGTAAGTGAGACATGGGCAGTAAAATGCAGTTTAGCAGAGGTGACCTTAATTTTAGGCTAGATAGTGCCTGAAGGTGCAGCTGTCAATTTGGGGCAATTGTTCTTATTTGGTGGATTAAACTTCATTTTTAAGATATACATAGCTATGAGTGTTTATTCTAAGTTAAAAGGGGATCTGGGGTTCTGAAAATGTCTTTACTTTTTTGAGGGTTTTTGTTAAAACAAAAATAATGTTTTAAACATCTGACCAAACAGACCTGCTAAGGAACTATCCCCTCTAACACCTGTCCTGCAAGGCTTACATTAAAAGAAGGATGCTACCCAGTGGAATTTAAGCTGAAAACCTGTTCTGAGCTGCTAAGGAACTATCCCCTCTAACAGCTGTCCTGGAAGGCTTGCATTAAAAGAAGGAGGCTACCCAGCAGAATTTAAACTGAAACCCTGTTCTGAGCTGCCCCTCAACCAAACAGACCTGCTAAGGAACTATCCTCTCTAACAGCTGTCATGCAAGGCTTGCATTAAAAAAAGGATGCTACCCAGCAGAATTTAAGCTGAAAACCTGTTCTGAGCTGCCCCTTGACCAAACAGACCTGCTAAGTAACTATCCCCTCTAACAGCTGTCCTGCAAGGCTTGCATTAAAAGAAGGATGCTACCCACCAGAATTTAAGCTGAAAACCTGTTCTGAGCTGCCCCTCAACCAAACAGACCTGCTAAGGAGCTATCCCCTCTAACAGCTGTCCTGCAAGGCTTGCATTAAAAGAAGGAAGCTACACAGCGGAATTTAAGCTGAAAACCTGTTCTGAGATGCTCCTCAGATAAACAGACCTGCTAAGGTTACTAACTCTAAATTCTCTCTGTTTATACCACGGTTGCTGACCTGGGTCTATAGCACTATTGGGTAGCCCTAATTACAGAACCAACCCCTAAAACTATAATATTTTGGCTAAAATCAGTGTAACTATCCCTAAAGAATACTGGATGCCTAAACATGTATTTTCCCAAATTATGCAATAAATTGGAAGCAAAACAGAAAAAGTGTTACAAACCCCTAATTTGATAAGGTACACTTTAAACAGTAAAATTAAACATTAAAAAGCCTTACTTTATAAAATCCCAGCATACTTACCTATATTTGCAGGCTCTAAGATCCTTGTGTCTGGTTTAGCCCTGCTCCGCTCATCCTCGCTGCATTTGGACTCGCTCCGCACCTCTCCCTGCCCCCAATTCCCACCCACCCCCACTGTTTCTAACTTTATAGCCACAATATCATACCCCTCCTATCTGAACCAATCAGTATTTTACTCCTCATTTTAACCCGGCCCTCACCTCCCCCCTCTATTTTCTATCTGATCCAATCAGCATTGTACTCCTCATTCTACCCAGCCCCTCACCCCCCAGCATTTATTATCCATCCAACAAATCCTGAGGGCACTATATTTAATACATTAACTCAGCCTCCAACTATGTCACCACCCAAAACAATGTCACTACTCTCTCTGCTATCCCTTATGTTAATCCCATATCTCCTCTCCACTTATGAAAATCAGTTTTACCTATAATTTCACTACCCAAAATGTAAACTACCCCAGTTGTGTCAAATATGGCAGGTCACCCATTAGTTACTCCTATACCCAACTCCTTAACTATAATATACCATCAGCCTATTAAATCTAGATACATCAGCTCAAAATCTAAACACTATCAAAGACTTATAAACAAATTCCTGAAGCTTACTGTAACCTTACACTATAACCTCACAATGGATGGGGATATTCACCCAAACCCTGGCCCTTCCACCCTAGATAGTTCAAACTCAGATGCTAATAACCCTACCAAATCACTATCTATAAATAGGTCCCCCAACTCCTTCCTGGTCTGCCATCCAAATATTAGAAGCATAAATAATAAAGTACATAACTTACATGCCCTCCTAGAAGTCCATTCCCCTGATATTCTGTGTCTAAGTGAAACCTGGCTAAAACCATCAACCTCAGATAATGAAGTTTTACCACCTGTTTATAATATACTTAGACTTGACCGCACTACTAGGAAGGGAGGTGGGGTAGCTGTGCTCTTCATATCTACACTAAATGTTACCTCAGACCCCATACAACTACGCCAGGTCAACAAAGCAGAAATACTTTCTACCATGTTCCAAATCAACAAAAACAAATGTATAAATATTGTCTGCTTGCACTTTCCCCCAGGGATTAATACCAATACCCTAGAAGATATCCTCCACTGGTTAGCTAATAACTATCCACAAGAAACCATAGTACTTGGAGATTTTAACATTGACTGGAACACCTGCTCCTCGCAATCTCCTACCACCCATGTAAACCTGTATGGGTTTATACAGGTCATATCCACCTTCACCAGGATAGGTAAACTTAATCACAAAGAAAGTATACTAGAATGGATACTAATCAACAGCCACCCCCAAATGTATACATCAGGGACCATCCCTGATTACCTCAGTGATAACTTTCTCACCTTTATTTGTAAACACAAAATCAATAATTCCCATCAGCCCACCTATAGAACAGTAAGAAATAATAAGAACTTTAATTCTACCAAGTTTCAGGATGAACTCAAATCATGCAATTGGTCTGCCCTAAAACACTTGCCTCTAGATGAAGCTGTTGCTTAATTTAACAATACATTCCTTACCATCCTCAATTCTCATGCTCCTTCCTGCTCCACTAGGACCAAAACAAAAGCTGTCCCATGGCTCTCTAAAGATACCAAATTAAAAATCATAGTCAGAAATAAGGCATGGGCTACATGGTGTGATACAAAATCCCCTCTAAATCAAATTAAATTTCTGCAATAAAGGAATGAGACAAAAAGATCCATTTTACTAGATAAAAAACTACTACTTCCATCTCCAGCAGGGAACCAAAATAACCCTCAAAAGTTCTGGGCAGGTATAAATAAACTACTGCACCCAGTTCAAACCACCACTCCACCTCCCTCAGCCTCTACTGATAAACTACCAGAGGATGTCGCTAACACCTTCAATAGTTTCTTTACTGAGACTATCCAAGCTCTAGCTAGCCAATTACCCCTGAACTCCTCTAACATACAGGATACCATTCCCAGTACCCAGCCCTCCTTTAGCTTCCAACCAGTCTCTACATCTTTAATTCATGCACTGATCAAAAAATTAAAACCTACTACCCTAGCTGCTGACCTTCTCCCTGCTGAATATTTGCAAAAAGCTGCAGATACCATAGCGTACCCCATTTCCATTCTAAATAATCATACCATATCACAAGCTACTGTCCCCTCTTATCTGGAAAATATTTCATGCCATGCCCCTCCATAAAGGTGTTAGCTCTATTGAATTGTCTAATTATAGACCCATAGCCATCTTGTCACTTCTGGCAAAAATTATGGAAAAGTGCATCTATAAACAACGTCTGTACTATCTAATCCAGAACAACCTACTGGCTAACGTTCAGCATGGCTTCAGGCCACATCATAGTACCACCACAGCCCTCTTCACCTTCTCCAATGCTATAAACTATAACAGGAACAATAACAAATTTTCCTTAGCCCTTTTTTTTATCTCTCAAAGGCTTTTGATATGGTTAACCATTATCTACTCATCCACACCCTGACAACAATGTCTCTAGGTAATCACTCTCTCCAGTGGCTTAAATCCTATTTGCACAATACACAACAAGCTGTCCAATGGCAGAACAAACTATCTAACCTCCTACCCAACACCCTACGTGTCCCCCAGGGGTCTATTCTGGGACCTCTTCTGTTTTCCATTTTTATTAATGACTTCCACACTGTCATCCCAAAAGCTAACTGCATTCAATATGCAGATGACTCCACATTGATCTGTGCTGCCACCTCCCAAACAGAGCTATAGACAATTACTCAGAGTACTTTTAATTTAGTTGAAAGCTGGCTTGCTGATTGTTGTATGATTTTAAATCCCAACAAAACAAAGCTCCTACTTTTCTCCCCCTCCCAAAGATCCCCAGTGTTATCTCTCTCCATTAAGTCTAATAATGGTACCATAATCTCCTCATATGCCCACAAAGACTCCTAAGAGTTATTGTAGACAACAATCTTAAATGTGATGTGCATGGCAACAAAACTATCAAAACCATTAATAAAAAACTTGGCTCACTATATAGGATAAAGCCATTCCTAACCCACCTGCTAGGACTGCCATTGCCCACTCCCATCTACCCTCTTCTATGCTTCCCCTTTACTTGCCAATTTAAACAAAACTGAACTTAAACTGTCTAGCTGCTAAAATCACACAGCTAGATTTACCACTGACCTGTCCTATAGAACACACCACTGTAAAAACCTAAATAAAAACCTAAATAGTCTCGGATGGCTAGAAATACCCAGGCTGATTCAGTATAACCAACTTATTGTGGCTCATAAAGTACATAACCAAGCTGAAAATACACCTGCACTAAAAAACATTACCTATCCTCACCCCAACCTCAGACCACTTCGCTCATCTAATAGACTGGCAGTACAAACTATCAAATCCAACAACTCAGCAGGTGACTCCCTGTTCGCCAACTCTGTTGGCAAAATTTGGAACTCACTACCTGTTGACATTACCCTAGATACTACCCTATCTCAATTCAGGAAAACTCTCAAATAGTATTTCATGTCTCACTGGTTATGTCCTTGCTCCAAGCCTGACTAAATATTTAGTCTTACTTGTGTACCAATACTATTTTTAAATGGAACTCATTTGTGTTTTAATTGTTAAGCCATATTATAATTTTGTGAAATTGTATAACTTATACTCCTCAGCACAGTCTGTAAATTGTGTTTAATGTGTACTATAACCGAAAAAATTCCACCAGTGCTTGACCAGGTATACACCAAACAAAATCCAAAGAAAACCAAGTCAGTCCAAAAGGAAACCACAAAACTACATTTTAATAAATCCAAGTAAAACAGAGAATGGTTAAGTGCTTCCATCTGCCAAATCAGATATCTTCAGAACCACCCAAATTAAACTCAAAGTTCTACTTAAAAACATTCAAAGAAACATGCTCCTCAAAAACAACCAATGCATTTAAGGAAACATGCTTACAATAAATACATGTGAAGAATTAAAATAATTTGAAAATAATAAAAAATAGTTAAAAATAGTTAAAAACAATTACATTTCCAAAGCCCTTCTCTTTAACTCACTAGAAATAGAAATATTGTCATTTAACTCTGGTGGATATGCAGCATCAAATTTAAGCTGCCATTTCATTTCCTTCTTAAGTAATTCATTTTCCCAATCACCACCAGTATCATGCAAAACCTGCTGTTCCAAAATTAGAAACACAAACTTATTAAAGTTTAAACAATATAATGAATGTAGAGCAAGTGCACTTTTATTATCCCTTCTTCTAATACTATAAATATGTTGATAAATCCTTTGTTTAAGGGAGTTATTGGTTTTACCAATATAAAATGCATTGCATGAGCAACAGGTAGCTAAATAAATAATTCTTTTTGTGTTGCAGTTTACAGATGTACCCACATTCCATGTTTTGATCTTACTGAGCATCTTACCATCTTTATTAACATTAATATAAGTACGTCGGACTATCCCGGGCAACAAATGTAAAATAAAATAAAATAAACTGTATAAAAGATCAGCCTGCCAGACATTAGTGTGTGCAGGTAAGACAAAAGTTGGAAATATACATTCAAAAAAACTGTCAAGCATAATAGGTGGGAATACCTTTTTTATCATAATGGCTACACTAGCCATATTATCTTGGAATGTAACTGGCCTTACAGGTATAGACAAAAAGGAAAGCATATTGAATTATATTATGAAATGCAGAGTGAAAATAGCAATGCTGCCAGAGACACATTTGGAAAGAAATGAGCATGTGAATTTGACAAAGAAAGAATTTTAGGGACAATATTCTGAAGAATGTCAGGAACAAAAGAAAGAGAGAGGTATTAGTACTGATTGGTAGATGGGCTCCAAAAGTGACAGAAGATGAAGAAAAAGACAATAATGGTAGATTTGTGGTAGTAAGGGGCTATTGTTGAGGGAGTAGGATTACACTGACATGTATTTATAGTCTACCAAAAACTGCTAATAATGAAGTTAAGAAAATTTTGGGAGAAATAATCAGGTTTCAGCAAAGAATATTAATTATATGTAGGGACAGGAAGTTGATTTTCAATAGTGAGAATATATCAGGGGGCCCAGATAGGAAAATATAACAAAAATGGTAGATTTCCAAAGAAATTTATGAAAATATTTTGTATGGAAGACATGATTTTAATAAGTAATCCACGCCACCTAGGAAACATAGTCAGCCACTGATAAAGCAAATTACAACTTTATTCAGCCAAAAAAATATAAAACAGAAACGCTCTCTTTGAACAGTATATTTTCATTACAACCTTCAACAGATGTGGACTACTTCTGTCAAGGACCCTTATATACCATTCATTTACATCTAAATTACCAATTAAGTTAAACACTTAATCAAGCATTTAAAAATACATACTAAAAAGGCATTCTAAAAGTGCTATAAATTTGCTATAAAACATACTGAAGACCTTCATTCCATTATTTACTTACATATTTATATATTTATAACATTTACACATTTTTTTATAATGGAGTAAAGGTTTTTAGTAAGTTTTATAGCAAATGTATAGCACTTTTAGAATGTCTTTTTTTTTGGTAATTTAGATGTAAATAAATGGTATACAAGGGTCCTTGACAGAAGTAGTCCACATCTGATGAAGGTTGTAATGAAAATGCACTGTTCAAAGAGAGCGTTTTTTTTTTTTTTGGCTGAATAAAGTTGTAATTTGCTTTATCAGTGGCTGACTACATTTCCTGGGTGCCTTGGATTACTTACTGGATTATTTGGTACCATTGGCGTTTGTTTTCCAAGACATGAATTTAATAGTATGAACCCGGACAGAATTCATATATTATTCTCAAAGGTACAATAACTGGGCTAGACTAGATAGAAATTATATTTCACAGGAACATGTGCATTTAATTAAAAGCATCGAATAACTATGTTAGATCACGCACCAATAAAAACTAAGATACAAATGTAGGATAATGAAGTAAAAATTAGGTATTAGCATTTGCCCACCTACTTGTTAAAAACAGAGGAGTTTAACGAAAGGGAAGTGGAAATCATTCAAGAGTTATTAGAGAAGATAGAAATTCCTTCAAACGTGATAGCTAGTGAATGGGATAAAATGCAAATTGAGTTAAAAATAGGGTAGAAATAAAAGAAAAAGAGACATGGTTAAGAATTATAGGAATTATTTAGAGTGGCTGACAAAGGTTAAAGTATTACAGAAAAAGGTGAATCTCATAGAACAAGAAGAGGCATAACTGCAGAGTGCTAACCAGAAAACAAGGGAGTATTTGGATAATATTCATGAGTTTAGAAAGATTGCTCTAAAACAACTATTTTTTGATAACTTCAAACCAAAAAGCATTAGTATGACAACTGATGCAACAGAACATAGTGAGGGTTGTTGCCAAACTTAGGGAGACTATAACAATACAAATAACCAGAGATCCTGCAGACGTATTAAACATATTTCAGAAATTTCTGGAAAAAATGTATAAAGTGGATAAGTGCAGAAATCAAGAAAGAGCACAGATGGAAATATTTATGAGAGACTTAATTATGCTAAGGCTGGAGGTAAATGAGGCTCAAGAACGAATTGATAAGATAGGAGGAGATGAAATACGGTGACATATAATCAATTTGCAAGAAAGTCTCCAGGGATAAATGGTATTCTGTGGAAGTTAGGAGGGAAGAAAGTGATAATCTGTTTAATGGTATTTTAAAAGGAGGGAAAGCACCAACATCTCGGAAAAAAGCTGTGGTGGCTGTATTACCTAAATACAGTAAAGATCAATCAGACCCAGCTAATATAGACCCATTTCAATTTTAAACAATGACTACAAGGTATTTATGCCTACATGGATACCTATAAAATAGAACAGACAAATTGTCAAATGTCATAAGGTTGAAACCATATCACTGACAATTCAGTCTGTTGAAACAAACTCAAAACAAAGACAACAACCACATACACCATAAAAACTGCTCTTGCAGGAGAGAACCCCCCCCCACACCCCCCTGCTAATTAAGTAAACCAATGCCAAGATCACACTACAGTGGGGAAAAAGGCAAATTTCCTAATCCCTACTGTAAGGCAGTCTCAATCAGAATGGTTTGATGGACTGAATTCCTGATGATATGGGTTCAACCATATGATGTTTGACAATTTGTCCATGCAATTACTTGATAGGTATCTGTCTGCACTACTTACAAGAATAATAAAGGTGTTGCCAAAACTGACAGATATGGATCAATGTGGTTTTGTAGAACAATAATGATCCAGAGAGAAGCAGAATGTAAACAATACTGCTGATGTTGGTGGAGCTCGATGCAGAGAAAGCATTCAACAGAACACGCTGCAATTGTATGAGTAGTGTAATGGAAGCATTTGCATTCCTTTATACAATAATAAGGTTAATTATGAGGATATACAAAGTATCAGTGGCAAGAATTAAAGTGGGAAGGTTTCTTTCTGATAAGTTGTTTTTAAACAGAGGAACCAGACAGGGTTGTCCTCTTTCCATTTTCTTATTTGCTTTATATTTAGAGTCACTGGCTAAGAAAATAAGGCACTCAGAAATTCAAGGATATAATTGGTATGGTAATCAACAAGAGTTGGCTTTATTTGCAGATGATATTATTTTGTACCTAATAAATCCAGAAAAGGACGTTTCAGTGTTGTGGAACATTTTGAGATGGTTTCAAGTCTTTTTGGGATATAAAATTGATAAAGATAAAACAAAAGATGTAACTGTTAAGTATGTACACACACATAGGTTCATAGGTTCATAGGTTGATACTAGGCTATCTGCCCTAGGGCATTTATAAGCCTAGCCAGAGTGTGTTTGGCTTTCACCACCCTTTTAGATTAGTTGACTGTGCCTCTGTATAGTAGGTCACAGAAGGTAGCCCTTTTAAGGTTAGTTTACTGTACCTCTGTCAAGCAGGGACACAGAAGAGATCCTAGGGGTGAACTTACGATCTCCAATCCACTCGTCAAGATTTCTCTTGAAGAGGGTCAGTGAGGGGCTCTGCCTAACATGGATTGGGATTTTGATCGAGAGTGAGGGAAGCCTCTGGGATATGAATCTGTCCCTCCAGCATGTCCTATTTATTTCTGTGCTGAGGTTCAAGTCCCTGGAGTGTGTAGCTCTAAGGGATTTGGATTTCCTGAGGTGAAGCATGTCCATTAATTCCAGGTTGGACATGGCTTTATACGTCAGACACAGATCGCCTCTGAGTAGGCGGTACGCAACTGAGTAGAGCTGGAGTTTCTTTAGCCGAACTGCATAGGGCATCTGTTTGAGCCCCTTGATCCTCTTGGTGAGGTACTTTTGGGGTCTTTTCAGTTGCTGCAGGTGTCGGGTAAGGTACATCCCAAATGGGGCATTGTATTCAACTATGGGCCTGATAAGTGATGAGTAGATGGACACAATGACCTCTCTTGATCTAGATGTGGACCCTTTTGTGATAAGGTGGGCTATATAGAAGGTTTTTCTGACCACTTTGGCAACATAATTGTCAAAGGAGAGATTGCTATCTACTTGGGTCCCCAAGTCTCCAATTACTTCTTCCGTACTTAATGGATTACCACCTATGTGGTAATTTGTGGGCACTTTATTTTTCCCAAAGGGGATGACTATGCACTTTTTGGCATTTAGTTTTAGGCCATGGCTCTGGCACCAGTTATCCGTCTCTGTGAGACCTTTTTGGAGGATGCTTTTGTCAGCCGGAGAGTCGATTATGGCACCCAGTTTGCAGTCATCTGCGAACTTGGTCAGCCATAACCCACCCATGTTAGCCTGTACCTCGGAGAAATATATACCAAACAAGAGAGGTCCCAGAACTGAGCCTTGTGGGATGCCACTTGTAACTGGTTTAGAGTCTGACATGGCACCTGCTATTCTGACCATGTGGGTTCTATCCCTGAGCCAGTTTGCAACCCATCTTCTGAAATAGAGGTTGATATTTAAGCTGGTGAGCTTATTTATGATGCCTGAGTGGGGTATTGTGTCGAAGGCTTTTGCGAGGTCAAGGTAGGCTGTGTGGACTACCTTCCCTTCATCTATGGCTTTGGTAACTGTTTCAAAGAAGTCGACCAGGTTCAAGAGGCAAGATCTGCCCTTAAAGCCGAATTGGGTAGGATCCAGTGTCTGGAGGTCCCCAATGTCTTTGTTTATGATTTCCATGATGATACACTCCATAGCTTTGCAGACCAGGCTAGTCAGGCTTATTGGGCGATAGTTTCCGGGGTCTGTTGTGGCACCACCTTTGTGGAGTGGGACCATTGTTGCTGTACGCCATTCCTTTGGTACATATCCTGTAGTAAGGCTGAGATTGAACAGTGACTTTATATGAGGGTTTAGTTCTTCTTGGAGCTCATGTAAGTTGCAGCCCGGGACACCGTCTGGTCCCATTGATGCTGTGTTTTTTTGCTTTGGAGAGGGCAGTTCTCACCTGTGCATCTGTGATCTCAGGAAGGCTACACTCTGTTGGGATAGACATTTGCTCTTTTGGGGGGGAAGGGGGGAGGTGTTTGCACTGAACCTTTCTGCCAGGATGTTGGCAATGTCTGTGGGTTCAGTGTATTTTTTGTCATTTTGCACTAACTTTGAGCAAATCTGGGAGTTGCCTCCCAGGTTTCTGACATAACTAAAGAAGGCCGTGTGATTATCTTTAGTGTCTTGTGCAATTTTTCTTTCGAAGCTGGCCTTAGATGATTTTATGAATCGGTTCAGCAATACCCATACTAATGGGAACACAATAAGATGAAGTATATGGATTAAAACATCTTCTGTTATGGCAGCTAATGTTATGTAGGAGGAGACTAAATAAAAGATAATAAAAAAAACTGCAAAACTGGAAGCTCTTGTTTATGGGCATGAATAGTAAGATACAAGCAGTGAAAATGTTTTTAGTCCCCTTTAGTTTTATATACAGACAGGCATATTTTTATCAACCAGAGGAAAAGTTGTGGACAATATTTAACAAAGAGCTGAAGGGATTTATGTGGGAAAAGAATAGGGAACGAGTCAAGAGGGATAAAACTGATCATTGCAACAGAACAAGGTGGTTTAGGATTACCTGATTTGAAGAAGGTTATAATTCAGTGTGGAAAGGGATAATGATGAAGCAGGGGGAAGTTCAAGAAATAAGTAGAGAGTGGGATTTTGGATGCAACTCCTTAAAGAGAATAACAACTATACAAAATGATATATTCATAAAGTAGCAGAAAATACTCTAACAACTAAACTGACACAAGAATTAAGAAAGGAGATGTTGCCAGTATGGATGACTGCAGGTAAGGGTATAGAAAATACGCAAGATGGGGCTATAATTTACTGGAGAAAACTGGAAAAGGAACCAAGGCACTGGGATGAAATAACTAGAGAGGTAAAGGTAACAGAGTGGGATAAAGGCAAGAAGTGTCTAGAATGCAGGCTACAGACTACCTTCCCTACCAGGACTGATATCAGAATATAGGCTAACAGAAAGGAATAAAGAAATTATAAATGAAAGACCTGCTCTGGTAGAGTGTTTAGTTGAATCTAGAACAGAATCTGCTGTTTAAAAAGGGATAATTAGAAAGCCATACAAAATATTGCACAATAACTATAAAAATCAATCAGAAGAGGATAGAAAAGATTGGAAAGAAAGACTGGAAAAGCAATTTACAAGGGAATAGTGGGAGGACATAGGTATAGGTTCATAGGTGTTTATTAGGCTAATGACTACAAGGGCCTTTTTAAGCATAGCCATGCATCCCAAATCTCTGACAAGTTCTGGTACACTTGATAATTGTAAGCAGGGGCTTTGGAGATGAAACATTTACAAGCAGAGGCCTGGGAGATGAACTATTTACGGGTTGCCTGTGTCCATTAGGAGCATAGGCGCCAGACCAGGGATACATTTCTTGTTCCCCATCCAATGGTCCAAGTTATACTTGAATTGAGTTGGGGGAACTCTACTTCACATGGATGGGGAGCCTGTTCCAGAGACAGAGTAGTCTCTGGGATACCTACCTGTCTCTCCAGCAGGTCCTAGTTATATCACAGGTAAAATTCCCAGGTATGCAACAAAGTCCAGAAGGTTTAAGATTTTTTTCTTGGAAGTGTTTGCATAGGTATTTTTACATCCCAAGCAGACTTCAAGGAATTGTTTCTCAGGTAGACATTCAATGTTGGAAGTGTGATGAGGAAAAAAGAAATAACTGAGAACTCATGGTTGGGAGTGTAACGGACTGACAGATTTTAAAAATACCCTATACAGTAGTCTAAGAAATAGTGGATGAGCAAAGGTTGCAACTAAGGAAATTATTTTTTGAGCTGGGACACAGTATCTGAATTGCCTAGACACTGTACGGCCTTGTTATGTTTAATTCTGTTAGCTGTCAAAAAGCAATTACTAGAAAACTGAAAACAAAGTCTAAACTAACTGTGGCTGAAGTACTTAATATTGTAAAAGAGATAAAAGAACTGGAAGAGAGATCTTTAGAAAAGGGAAGGAGCAAATTACATATAAATAAATGGAAACTGGGGAATAATGCATGCAGAATAATGTTCAGCAGGAGGAATGAGGTTTAAGGGAAGGCAAGAATTGAGCAATTTATGTAATGCTCGACTGATGGTAGTTACAAAGAAAGAAAACATATGTGATCTACAATGTATGTATAGCTTCTTCTTCTTCTTTCGGCTTTTCCCAGTTAGGGGTCACCACAGCGGATCACCTGTCCGCTCATGATTGGCAGTGGAGTTTTACAGTGTTGAGTTGCCAGCCTTCCACAGAAGGCACACACATGCACGCACGCACTCACACCTAGGGCCAATTTAGAGAGTCCAAGCCACCTACAGCATGTCTTTGGGGTGTGGGAGGAAACCAGAGCACCTGGAGGAAACCCATGCAACCACAGGGAGGACATGCAGACCACACAGAGGGCACCCCAGCTGAGAATCAAACTGGAGAACCTCTTGCTGTGAGGTGGCAATGCTAACCACTGCACCACCATGGCCGCCCATCTACAATGTATGTATATGGAAAAAACAAATACCATTTGTTTTCTTTTTTTATTAATTCATATTTGCCTATGTCTGAAGTAATCATTTACTAAAGATGTTTAAAAAAATAACTGTTTTATGAAGTTGTATACTTGTTATTGATTGGACTCTTTCAAGAAGAGTGTTTTATCTATCTATTTACAAGATGAATAATTAAGGTCCATGCCAGGAAGAAAACTGTACTGAACTGGAGAATTCTTCTACTTTTCCCTGGGAAGTGTGTGTGAAGGGGATTGGTGAACATAATAATTTGTTTGTAAAGCAGTTGTCATGAGTAAGGAGCAATGGAAGACACTGTGGTTCACAGAGACAGTTGTGAGAAGGGACTTGCAGAGCTCCAGTGTCCAGTCCTAATCTGGGTGTTGATGTTAGTACTGCAACATGAATTCAAACACCAGGTTTAGAGATACAGCACACAGCCTTCTGATCTTCCTGGCATCAAAGGAGAGTGTGTTAGACTACTGATATAACTTACAATACTCTCCATACTGTGAAAGGACAAACCAAAACAAAACAAAAACAGACCAGCAGATAAGACTCCAAGGAGGCCAAACCAAAGTAGACAAGATCACACCACGAATTTACCTAGGTTTCGTCTTTAATCAGACTTCTTCATAATACAAATGATAAAAAACACTCCCTTTTTATATATATATATATATATATATGGTTCCCTATCAGAAGCCTGAAACACTATAAGCCTGAAAATCAAAATCCTGAAAACTAAAGCCTGAAAATTCAAAATCCCAAAAACCCAAAATCCTGAAACTCAAAATCCTGAAAACACAAATAATGCTAATATGTCACTATAAAGACACTAATATCTACCAACTGACCCTGACCCTAACCCTAACCCTAAGGTCCGTCACTATCGCACACTCACCTGACCTGCGCCCTAACCCTAACTCACTTAAACCCCTAACCCCAATATTTGTCACTATTGCATACATGCCTAACCTGCCTAACCCTAACTCACTTAAACCGCCCCTAACCCTAACATAAAACCAACCGCACACTTACCTGAACCCAACGCATGACCTAACACCACAGGGCTAACAATAGCAAAGCCACAATGATGTCAGTATGTCCATTTTGTGTTTTCAGGATTTTGAGTTTCAGGATTTTGGCCTTTCGGGATTTTGAATTTTCAGGCTTTAGTTTTCAGGATTTTGATTTTCAGGCTTATAGTGTTTCAGGCTTCTGATGGGGAACCATATATATATATATATATGTAACACATGACAGTGACATCATCAAGTAATTAATGCTGTAAAAATTCCTTTCAAAATAAAATTAGTTTTCATAGACCCTAACAAATAACAATTGTCATAAAATGTATACTTAAAAACAAGGTCAACAATAATAAATATATACATACATTACTGTATGACCACATCCCTATTCCCTGATAAATACCTATCCCAGAATATTCTTTAATTTCAAAATAGGCATAATACTAATACAGTCATTAATGCCTGGAAACACCAGAGCATTCAATTTCAATTGCCATTTCATTTCACAAATGTCTAAGTGTACTTCAAGCATTCTACCCTGGATGTCAACTAATATTTGCTGTATGACACTAAATTTAAATGAATGACCCATATTACATTCAATGTGCCTATATAAAGCATTGGTCTTTTTCCTTAATCTAATGTCTGATTGATGCTCAATTATACGATCCCTAAGTGCCCTACTAGTCTTCCCGATATAAAAGGCCGGGCACTGTCCACACAAGGCCACATAAACTAAACTCCTGCTGTAACAGTCAAAGTGCCCCCCAGACTTAATGGTAACCCCAGCCACTTTATAAACAGAATTAGTAGGGTTGATCAAATGACATACACTACACCTACCACATTTGAAAGTACCCCTGCTCCTATTAGAGACAAGCTGAGGCGAACCGTCCCTTTCTAAAAGTTGCTTAAATGAGCATCCCTTCCTAAAAACACATCTAGGTGGTGCCCCCAATTTATCACTAACCGTTTGGTCCAGCCTCAAAAACTTCCAGTTGTTCGTAACTATCTCGCTAATATACGGGGCATCAAAAAAATAAGTGGTAATGAATAGTAACAAATTATTCTCACCAGCCCGTGTGGACTCAACAATATTCTCAAATTCAGTTGCAGCTCCACCAAGGCTTACTCTATCCCCAACATTTCCATTTAACCGTACCCGTTCAATATCAGGTTTACCGTGTATTAAGGCCCAATAAACACCACTAGCCCTTTTTGATTTAACCTCATCAGCAATACATGTACATAATGCTACTGGATAACCACGCCTAATGAACATCTGCTTGATAAATTCAATTTCCTTAAGAAAATCATCATCCAGACTGGTCATTCTTGCTGCTCTGACCATTTGCCCTTTTACAATTGCTTTCTTTTGATGGTCAGGATGGCAGCTTGAAGAACTCAAATAAGAATTTGAAAATGTGGCTTTCCTATGAATTGTGGATACCAAAACATTATCAACAGGATTAATAGTCAAATGGACATCTAAATAATCAATTTCAACTTTGCTCACGTTATAGGTGAACTGCAAAAAATCAACAGAGTTATTGATATATTCCATTAATGCCCGAACCTCATCGAAATCACTTTCCCAGACAATAGACAAATCGTCCAAGAAACGTGTATAAAAGTTAACTTGGGGCATGAAACGGCTAGTAAATAAGAATTCCTACTCCCAGTATGCCATAATGTAATTAGCATAAACCGGGGCGCAGGCTGCCCCCATAGCAACACCGGTTGTCTGCTTATAATAACATCCCTCAAAGCAAATGAAATTGTTGTTAAGGACAATTTCCATCAGACCGGTCAACAAATTAATTCTGTCCTGATCATACAAGCCAGTTTTAAATAGCTGCCGTTCCATCCATTCCAGCCCAGTTGCTGTAGGGATAACTGAGAAAAGATTAACAACATCCACTGTGATCAATGTAGTGTTGCTGCTAATCTGAATTCCTTTTAACTTCTCCAAAAAGGACCAAGAGTCCCTAGTGATATATTCAGATTTCTTTAAACCCTTTTGCAACTCATGGTCCAAAAATTTACTTATAAAACAGGTTTTACTACGCTTCCCGTCGACAATAGGCCTGAAGGCTAAGTTGTTTAAACCCTTATGTATTTTGGGAATTCCAAAAATACTACTAACCAGCGGATAATTATTGCTCAAATAAGTATGCTTCATCTCATTGATGTGCCCTTGCATTAATAAATCCTCAATAAACAAATTAACCTTACTGTAAGCAATATTAAGCTGGTTGACACTACACTCTTCATATGTGTCCGAAGCCAACAAGGCCATCATGTTGTCCACGTAATCAACCCGATCAATAAGTACTAACCCATTACCTTTGTCGGGTTTCATAAATCTAATGGTACCATCAATTACTAATTCATTTAACAGAGAACGCTCGTCCTTAGTTAAGTTATCCATTCTATCAAAGGCCTGCTTACTATAGGAACATCTACCCTGAGCAAAATGTTCCCTAATTTCAACCTCACAAATCTTTTCATAAGAATTAATCACACCATTACTAGGGGGCATAAACTTACTTGGCTTTTTTAACGCCGGAGCCACTTCATTGCTATTTGCACCCTGAAATAGCAATTTCAAATTCATTTTCCTCACTAATAATTTTAGATCAACTAGGGTATCACTTAATGTACCCCTTGCTAATAGCACAAAAGTTAACCCTTTAGCTAACAAATTAACATGCCGTTCATCAATAATTTTACTAGAATAGTTATAAATTTTAAAATCATCATAAACATTGGCTATAATTGATAGATTACTAAGCCCACCATTGTGCATAGCATTTAATTCGTCATCAGCTATTTGAATTAAGTTATCAATACCTTGATCATCCGCATAATTGTCAAACAGGTCATTAGTAATTTCAACATTTTGGCCATTTGTATTGTTCATTACCAATTCAAAATTCATATCAGGTGGACGTGAACACATACAAACATCAGAAGGAACTGAATACAAACTGATGTCCCCTAAAGAGTTGTATTCAATGCCCCCATTATTAAAGTTATTAGGGCTAGAACATCGGGCTACAGCCATGCTAGAAAGATTGACCTCCCCCTCAAAAACCTGTTTATTGTTAATTAAAAGAGTTGCACACACAATGCTCGCCATCGCTAATAATTGCGGTTCTCCCAATGAACCAGCCCCAGACAAATGCAAACATTCTTCACTTAACGAAGATGAATAAAGACCATCAAAAAAGTTAAAACCTAAACCCGTGCTTAATTTCATGTTACCTCTGTCATTTGTACCCACAATTTCACACTCACAACCATTTTGATTATCTAAATTTAATGATAAACGACCGTTATAAAAAATTGCAACATCAAAAGGTCGCCTATCAAAACTTGCAGTGTTGTTTAGACCCAGCTCAGAACTTTCACTAAATGAAGGTACATACAAATTGTGAGGCAACATGACTGTCATATTATCAAGCGTACAAACTTTAAGATCCAAGCAGTTCTGCTCACCAAAGCAAGAAGCTGTCCCATTATTTATAGGATCAACACTGTCAAAATTTGTAAAAAGAAAGACAAGAAATATCCATAATATGGTCGCTATTAAACACAGGTGAACTGTTACCAAAATAAAAAACATTATAGTCATGATTTCTGCTTACAGTCATTTCATTGACATTAAATGCTGCAGCACTGTAATTAAAGAATGTGCAACAATCACGTTTGTTATTACTCTGCTCTACCAGTCCAACGGATGCTGAATAGCCATCGTTGAAAAACATAAAATCACCCTGTCTTTCAGCAGTTAAGCAGTCACACAAACTGCCGCTAAAAGTACTAACATCGCTATTAGAAGCAACAAAATCCGTTATAAATTATTCCACTGAATTACGGGATGCAGAAAAGCTCTTGAAATAATTGTCAGAACTTTCCTGATAGGGCAAACAGTTAACGGAAGCTGGTTGAATATAAGGAAACGCTGATTTAAAGAGCGCACCTGAATGAGTTAAAACGCCGCCAAAAATCACATCCTCCACTGGGTTCGATTGTTCCTGCTGTTCGAAATGCAGAAATTCCTTGCCTTTGACTTTGCCCCTTGTCTGCCAAAATCGTCAGATTCCTTCAGTTCCTGACGCTGGTTTTGCCCTCTTATCCTCTCCGACCTTCTTGGCTCCGTTTCTAAAGGGAATTCAGCTCCAATAGGTGCCTCATTTGTATCCTCCTCTATTGACGTCAGTTCCACTTCTCTGTGGCACTTAGGGATCGTATAATTGAGCATCAATCAGACATTAGATTAAGGAAAAAGACCAATGCTTTATATAGGCACATTGAATGTAATATGGGTCATTCATTTAAATTTAGTGTCATACAGCAAATATTAGCTGACACCCAGGGTAGAATGCTTGAAGTATACTTAGACATTTGTGAAATGAAATGGCAATTGAAATTGAATGCTCTGGTGTTTCCAGGCATTAATGACTGTATTAATATTATGCCTATTTTGAAATTAAAGAATATTCTGGGATAGGTTTTTATCAGGGAATAGGGATGTGGTCATACAGTAATGTATGTATATATTTATTATTGTTGACCTTGTTTTTAAGTATACATTTTATGACAATTGTTATTTGTTAGGGTCTATGAAAACTAATTTTATTTTGAAAGGAATTTTTACAGCATTAATTACTTGATGATGTCACTGTCATGTGTTACATATATATATATATATAAAAAGGGAGTGTTTTTTATCATTTGTATTCTGAAGAAGTCTGATTAAAGACGAAACCTAGGTAAATTCATGGTGTGATCTTGTCTACTTTGGTTTGGCCTCCTTGGAGTCTATCTGCTGGTCTGTTTTTGTTTTGTTATAACTTACAATACCACATGATGGACTGGTTGTCTGACTGTATAAGAAGTGACCTGAGAAACAGCTTTGTCTCCAAGGCCTTCTGGTGTAGGGAGACTGCTTGAAGTTTGAACTGGTCAGTGTAAAGCTCCCATGCCATAGGGGAATGCATTACTTTATCTGCAAAACCTTCAAGAGCAGGAAGACCACTTGAACTTTGAAGTGGTCAATATGGCTCTCCAACACCATGGGGGAACACATTATTACAATCTTAAGACAGTTGAAGTGAGTTAGTCTCTCTACTAGTGATGTATCTATCATTAGGATGTGTGGCCGGCTTAGCTGTATATATTGGTGACCTGTTAAGAGGCTGGTGGACAATTCTACCATTGTTAGGACTAGTGAAAGATATCTGACAACAGTACATTATTATTTTTACTTAAAAATAATTAATTAATTTTGAGAAATACTATATGTTGAATTTTTATGTGCACATTTATTATGATCGTTAGCTATATATTATGTTAAATGTTTAGTTCTTTCAGAACTCCTAAATGGTTAAATGATTTTTTCATTTCAGGTGTTTTTCTATAGGACTATATCACCTAGGAACATGCGCTTTCTGGTGCTGGGGTGAGCTACACTAATAAAAGATTAGGTTTACATTCTAGAAAATAGTGTACAGTTTCAAAAATCCTTAGTTATGCCTGTGTGTGTGTGTGTGTGTGTGTGTGTGTGTGTGTGTGTGTGTGTGTGTGTGTGTGTGTGTGCATGTGTGGACACCAAACACTGATGTGCCAAAAAATATTTATCATCTCCAACAGTGTCATCCAGAGACCCCACAACCATAGGGGCATGACACTCTGGATAATCACCATCCAGAACCAAAAAAAAATAGTTGCACTGGTTGAAGTCACTGAGGTCCAAAAGCAGTGAAAACCATCTATCTGCTGCAGAACTATGAAAAGGTGGGAGTAAAAGCCCCTACCTATTTTAAATGAAGGACAATCTCTATGATTTTTTTTTTGACATAAAGGACTGGGCTTTTTCCAATAACTCTTCTGCAACAAATTGGTCTTTTAATGGAGCACTTTCTGAGGAAGGACATACAAGCTATAAGATGTGGCCTAATGTCACAGTGTCTAGAACCCACCTGTCCTTGGAGATGGTTAGGGCAAACTCTGCCAAGCCATGGACAGCTCAGACCCTAATCATGACTGCAGTAGCTGAGCTGGTGAATTCATCTTCTTGCAATAATTATCCAAAGCCTGAAATGGATGGAAGCAAAGCCATGTGACATTTGAGAGCCCTCTTCAAATGATGAGGAGGCTTCTTCCTCCTCAGAGGCTGACTTGGATAAGAAGAAGAGGGACATGCAGGGGACTCATAAATGTGTTCAATATTGCTGAGGGCCTATTTCTTCCTTAACGGCTCATAACTAGTTCCTGAAATGCCTAACCAAAGAGCACTTTTCTATTGAACCAGACATCCAGAATTTTGTTTCTGAGGTCCTGCTAAGGAAGGACAGTGTCAGTCATACAAAGTTATGCACGCACATGTCTAAGCCAATGGGGATTTATGTCATAAAACAGATTTTAAAATTAATTAAACCACAAACATTTCAAAAGTAAAATCAAAAGCCACTATAAACTAACAAAAACAAACATATAAAAGAAAAACAGAAATGCAAAATAAAACTAATGAAATAATATCTCAATTGACTAGTTTAATGCAGTAAAATGAGACCAACTGCAGAATTATGAAGCATATACTATATATATATATGGGATTTATCTGAAAACCAAGAAAAGACACTGCAAAGCACAGTTAAAGGGACAATCCCACAGTTAAAAATTTGGACAGAGTGAATTTTGTCCAGAGACCTATGAGATGCTACCACCCACTTTACATGTCACAGTTAACTCCATTCTTTGCTATTAATTTACTTTGTACAGGCATATTTTCTTTCCTACTGTGAACATAATGCACAATAGCCAGTTCCTGCTAAAACAGAAAATGATAAGGTTGCAAAATTGTATCTGCTTTTCCTGCATTGCTATCAGTGTTTATTTTTAATGTTCTTCCTTCTATTCCAACAACCAAGTGTTAAAAAATACTGAAAAAGCCTGCTTTAACTTCTTGTGACAAATATCATGCTGTTTACGTACTGCAAGAGTGAGCAGTACAACTGAAAGCGGAGAGATGAGGGGAATGCATACTATATATGAAACTGGGGTACGCAGTAGTACTACCATTTTCTAGAGTCTTTCTAGGGAAGAAAATGGGTTTATTCTTCTGCATTTCCATGAATCCCTAAAAACAATTCTAGATAGAGGTCACCCCATCTCTTCATGCACTAGTATAAATAAACACCCAAAGTGTGCACTACATCAAGAAAAATGCCTCTCCTCTCCTGCTTTAACAGTGAGTTTTAGACCTCACTGTTTGAAGGGAAGCATGCGCGCGCGTGTGTGTGTGTGTGTGTGTGTGTGTGTGTGTGTGTGTGTGTGTGTGTGTGTTTGTTTGTTTGCTGATCCTTCCCAGAGAAACAGTCATTTTAGAGGCATGAATAAAAATTACACATCAGTGCTGCTTTGTAGCAGGTTTCAAGTGCAGTTGCTGTTTGTAACAGTTTATCCTCATAAATTCCATTGGTCTGGTAGGGTGTAGTGGTATAGAAGTTAGTGTGCTGCTGCTTTCAACCATTTAATTCTTCTGTTTAACTCCAAAATAGGGTGCCAGTTTTTCCCCATGTCACTATGAATTATGGCTGCAGTTTCTTGCTTTCACAAAAAAAGACATCTAGGTTGTTTGTATGTGTAAGGGTATGAGAAATTGTGAGACAGAGACAGATACTGTGCACACATCTGTGTGTGTTCTTCTTAAGATCAATTTTCTCCCTTGGTTCACTTATTGCCAAGCAGGTTTGAGCAGGATCAAGAATGTATCCTTTCTTAATTCACAAAGATCAAACAGGTTTTATTAAAGGAAGAAATACTTCAGATAATATTAAAAGAATACTAACATTAATAGATTATAGCAAACATAAAGTCCTAAATTTAAATGTAATCTCATTAGATATTAATAAAGCTTTTGATTCAGTTAACTGGAACTTTCTTTCACTAGTTTTAAAAGAATATAACTTTCCTTCTAATTTTAATAATCTTATCCAAATACTATATGAAAAATCTACTGCATATGTTAAACTGGGATCATATAGATCAGGCCCTATAACAATAAAAAAGGGAACTAAACAAGGTTGCCCTTTATCACCATTGTTATTTGCATTACTCATAGAACCCTTTGCAAATCAAATCAGATCAAACAATAACATAAAGGGCATTTGTATTAATAAAATGTTAAACCTTAAAATCCAACTCTTTCCTGATGACATACTATTAACTCTCTCAGATGCAAATGAGTCTTTGAATGCTCTATTTAACTCCATGAATAAATTTCAGAATATTTCAGGCTTAAAATTTTATGAAAACAAAACTAAAATTATGCCCTGTAATTGTAAAAAAAAATAATATAAACAAAAGATTTTCCAAATATATAGTAACAGAAAGTAAATTATTATATCTGGGAATAAATCTACTCAATGAATTAACAGATTCTCTAATATTTAACTATAATAAAATACTAGACAAAATAGAACAAACAATTGGTTACTGGAATAAATATATCTTTTCAACAGCAGACAGATTATATCTTATTAAAATAAACATATTTCCCAAAATATTATACTTAATACAAAATTTTTCATTGCCACCTCCCAAATATATTATTCAAAGATACAATAAACTAATTTTAAATGTTCTATGGTTTCCAAATAAACCCGTATAGCCTTAAATAAACATTTGCCAGATTGGGAAGATGGTGGAATTAATTTACGGATATTGATTTATATATTACCTCATCTGTTATTAAAAACATAACACTATGGTTAAATAATTCATACACACCTATATGGAAACAAGCCCATGAGCAGATTTACATAGAAATCAATTATAATCACATACAAGACAACTTAACAGTAATACCATCACCCCTTATATGGATGTTAAAAGATTATTTTTTAGGGAAAAGAAATAATATTAATAAATTGCCATCAAACTATGTAAGCTCTACACTTTCAGTGTTCAGAACATATATAAACAAAATACCAAATATTAATTCTTGGATTTTACTTATTTTCCCTATAGCTTTTACACCAAATATTCTAGATACATTCCAAATATCTAAAATAAATATACTTAAAGAAGAAACATTACTCTTATAGAGAAAGGGAAAATTCTAACAAAGGAACAGATAATTTATAATTATAATATAAATAAAGACAATTGGCTGTTTTTACAAAATCTAAGGCATTTTCTTATAAATAAAATAGAACAAATGCAACCTTCAGTTAGACATGAAGCTCCAAAACTCATTGAATACCTTATTCTTATCACAAAACAGCCTTATCAGGGTACAGGTTATTTGTCTAATATCTATAAAATTGTTAAAAAAACAAAAAACTATCATGAAAAATCATACCGGGATTATTATACTTTAATAAACAACCATCCTCCAGTTGAGGAAGAAAAAAGTAATATTCTAAAATCTTCCAAATTTTCTACATTATCAAAATACTGGCAATTATTCACTTGGAGATATCTACATAGAAGTTTCTATACACCACATAGGTTAGCCAAAATGTATTCTATTGAAGATCAATGTTGGAGATGCCATACCAAGATAAAAGCAGATTGGCAGCATGTTTTTTATGAATGTATATGTCTCAATATGTACTGGAAATTCATTAATTACTTTTTTCAGACTGTTTATAATGATAATTTTCAATTAACAAAGTCTTTAATTTTATTCAACTCTCCTATTCCAAACTGTGTACCAAAAAAAGACACTAAAATTCTATGGTCACTATTGGCAATTTCACGTAAAATCATAACTATACACTGGAAAAATGAGGCTTCGCCTACGTTCAAAGAATTTGAGACTTTAACAACAGTTGCTCACATGGAAATATTAACAGTGAAGAACAGAACTAAAAGATCTACTTCTTACTATTACTCTTGGATGAAAGTACTGGAAATACTTGAAAATATCAAAGAAGATATATCATCTTATGTTTCTAACTTTATATAATATAGAATTTCAATGTTATTTGCATAGACACCAATGTAAATAGTTATATAATGGTTTGAAGTTAGTAATGTTTTAGAATTGTAAATATGTTATTTATCTTTATTTCATGTAATGTTTAAGACATCTTATTTGAAATAATAAAAAAAAAATATTTAGTGGGGAAAAAAAAAAAAAAAATGTACAGGAGAATTAATGTGTGTGTTGCCATATCTGGCTTTTGCATTTGGCCTTTCAGTAACAGTTATGGTGACTGTACAATCAAAGGATGCAGTAAAATTACTAATCTTCCATACACTTATCCATCATTTTTTCTAGACCAGAAATACACATCCAAACACCAATGTTTGCATTAGAATATCAGCACACATTAGTTCTATTTGGAAATATCCAAGTATTGCTTGCATGCATACCTCCCCTTAGAAGAATTCTGAACAAATCCAAACATAATTAGGTGACAAAAGCCCAAAATCAGGGACAGAAATATTGCACTTATAAAAGCAGAAGCTTGCTAGAATAACTGATTCTACCTTAGTATGCATTTTCCGAAGGATACAAAGTCTGAATCTCAAATGTCTGTCAATATTTAGTGATTTCAGTCCATAACAATTTGCCAAAAAAACACAAATTTTATGAGGAACAGACCAAAAATATGAGGCAAAAATCTGAACATTCTGTGAAGCTCTGAACAGTTGAGAGTTATGTTTGCATGTAAAACTAATTGTGAAGACAATTTCATGCAAAAAAGATGTGATCACCTTGAATTCAGCGTATACCACTGCATACAAAAGATCTGCACCAAGTTCACATCAGTAATATCGATTGCATCATATTCTGCCAATGTTTTTTAAACAAGAAACATCTTTATTAAATTATCAGTTATGACTTAGGCAGTCATATATTTATATAAATGAAAACAAACCAAACTGACATATTTTAAGTTACAGACATTATACATCTCTTATAACCTTCTTTACAATCATTATCAGGCAAACATTACATAGCTCATTCAGTTCCTGCATTCCCTTAAACCACATTCCTCCTCCAAAATGTTATTCTGCATTTATTGTTCCCACAATTCCCATTTTTTCTATGTAACTGTAACTTGCTCCTACCCATTTCAAAAGACCCCACTTCCAGGGACTTTATTTCTGCTACTATATTCACTACTTCTAGAACAGTTGGTTTAGACTTTGATTTCCATTTTCTAGTAACTGCTTTTTTTGGCAGCCACCAGAATTAAGCTAAGCAAGGCCTTACTATGTCTACGTAATTCTGATTCTGTATCACAGCTCAAAAAAATCATTTCCTTGGTTACACCAATTTGCTCACACAGTATTTCTGACAGGGTGGTCTGCAGGGAATTTTAAAAGTCTGCCAACTCATTACACTCCCAAAAAAATGTTCCCAGTTACATCTTTCTTCCCATCATACCTCCAACATTTGTAATCTACCTGAGGAAAATTCTTTGGAGTCTGCTTGGGGTATAAAAATACCTATGCAAACACTTCCAAGCAAAGATCCCAAATCTTCTAGACTTTGTTGATTATTTGAGAACCATACATATATCCTGCCATTGCTTATCCAGTCTCTCTTTTTCCAATCCTTCCTAACCTCCTTTGATTGATTCCTATAGTTATCATGCAATATTTTATATGCCCTAAAAAATATCCCTTTTTAACAGCAGCTTCTATTCTAGATTCTACTAAAAGCTCTACCAGTGCTGCGCTTTCACTTTGGACTCCCCTATTCCTTTCTCTTTGTCTACTTTCTGATATTAGTCCTTAATAGGGAAGGTGATCTATAGCCTGTTGTCCAAGTGAAGTCTTGGCCTCTTCCCATTCTATTACTTTTCCCTCTCTAATTATTTGCTCCCAATACCTTGGTTCCTTTGCCAGTTTTCTGCAGTAAATTCCAGCCCCCTCCTTCCTATTCTCTGTATGCTTAACTGCAGTCATTCCTATCGGCATCATCTCCTTTCTCCATTCCTTTGTTGGCTTAGTTCTTAGAATACTTTCTGCTCCTTTATGAATATAATATTCTCTTTAGTTATTGTTATTCTCCTTAAGGATCTGCATCCAACATCTCGGTCTCTCCTTATTTCTTCAGCTTCCTCCGTTTCATCATCATCCCTTTCCACTTTGAATTATTGCTTTCTGCTTGTGCTATGTATAGGAACCTTAAATATGTAGCTCTGAAATACCCATTCAACTCAGGCAATCTCAAACCACCTTGTTCTATTGGAAGGATCAATTTATCCTACTTCACACTTGCCCCTTCCCCTCCCAGATAAAATCATTCAACTCTTTATTAATTGCTGTCCACAATTTCTCTTCTGGTTGATCATATTCAGCCAACTTTGTTCTAAATTTTTATAGTTGGCTCCTTTATCTCCAATAGCGTTTTTTAACTGTTATAGTTTAGTTTTCTACTTATCCTTATTTGTAAATACATACGCTAAGCATGCTGCATTAACTGTGGCCATTGCTTCCCATTCTTATTACCTCACCCTATAAATTTTGCTGCCCTAGCTCTTATCTTTACACTAAAATTGTAAACATTGTGGCAAACTGTATCTCTGTTGTGCCTGCTTCCCAGTCTAGAATGCTGATCTGGTCAAAGCATCGATCCCAGTATAGTAAATCTGCATGAGTTATAACATCCCCAAGAGGCGTGCCTTTTGTTTTTTATCCTGTCTATAGTCGATAGTCAGATCCTCTTTATGCCATTCAGCATAGACATACACTCTCCCTCAAGTAAACCTATTTTTTTTTATTTTTCCCTTTCCTTGGAAACCAGCTCATACCCAATATTAAAGCATTAAGGTGCTGCCTGCCTATTTACTGCTTAGTTAACTGTTTATGGTCTTGCAAAATGTCACAAACCATGTCAAGATTTATAGTTTAAGATCACTAGCTCTTATATTGTTACAATAGTCTGGTACCCCTAACCCCCTTTTCTTTCTGGAAGGTGTCAATTTCTCCCATACCACTCTCAGTCTATAACCATCCCAAACAAGTTGAGATTAGCATTTATTAGATTTAACAAAAAAAAAAAAATAGTGGTGCTAAATTAAATGCTTTCGGATCTAGTTTCAAATGCAGCACACAGTTTTCTATTTCTTAAAAGCAGTTCTGTCATTAGTGAAAGTGCCACATATCTTAATGCTAATGATTTTTCCAAAGTATCAATTAGCCAACCCACTATATATTTCACTTTTTTGACTCCATAAAGCTATAAATTTACATTTTAATTATCTTAATGATTCATAGCTTATTGCTACTATCCTGTTTTTTTTTGTTTTGTTTTATTCAACATTAATATTATACCACAAGAGTTTACCAAACTCTCAAAACTGTTTGGATGTCCACTTCAAATCCTGCTGAAGTCAAGTTAATGAGAAAATCACATCATTAGCAAACAATGATATTCTTATCTGCTCTACCTCCCATGGACTCCCTCCAGCTATGAAGCTCTTAAGCAGATTATTCCTCTTATGGGGTCATGACCAGTAGCTCTACATAAAGTGCAAACCAAAAAGGGAACAGAGGATACACCTGTATGTACCACTACTTAAGTAAAATTCTTTAGAAAGATAAGCTAAAATTTTTACTCTAGCAAACAGACCTATGTCAATGTCAAGAAGCCCTATGAATTTCTTTGGAGTTTCAATATTTCCATAACAATACATAGATATAGCAACTGAATGCTTTTTCTGTATTCAAACTAAGCAAGAATTTGGATAACTGTCTGCGCAGTATTATCAAATCTCTGCCCCCCCCCCAACAAACCTATACTGACCCAAGTGAATCATATGTGGAAGCAGTTCTGCTACTCCTGCTGTCAGTATCTCCATAAATATTTTACAGTTATGACATCACTGATATGAGTCAGTAGGAGGGTAGCAGACAAGCCTCTTCCCCTCCTTAGGAATGACACTCAGCATCTTCTTGCCATATTGCAGGAGGCTCCTTCCTTTTGGGAGTATTAGTCATGATTATTTGCCACTGGAATGATAGGTCATCTCCCCCATGTTTCCATACCTCAATCAGAATGCCATTAGGCTTGGTGACATTGCTTTTTTTTATCTGGTAATAACTACATTAGTCTCGTTTCTTGAAATCTGAGTTATCAAAAAATTCACCTGATCTTCAATAAGATTTCCAATGCAGATTCTGTCAAGAAAATGTACAAGCGTGTTTATACTTCCAGTACAGTTTTCTGGAGTACATTTGTTTAGGTAGTATGTCCTTCATATTCACAGTACTTTAATTGAGAGCTGACCAGTTTTTTTTTACAGAATTCTCCCTAATTTGTACAGCTCCCCTTCCCACTACTTATCGGTCTCAATCTTGTAAAGGCCACACTATTTGTTGCTGTCAGGGCAATATCAAACTATAATTGTTTTAACAAGGCTTTGTTAAGTATTGTATATTGCATTTTTTATAATGTTCCCTCATACAGTCTAACACCTCTTCTCTTACTTGCTTTTTATAGTACTTCTCATTCAGCGTCTGAACCAGTTTTAACATCATTTAAAATTATTGTCAACAAATCAATTACCCATGCCCTAAATATATCCCTACAGTCAAAAATGAAAGTGCTTCTTCTCTTATAGCAATGGTTCATGGGTAAATTTCTCAATATAATTAATTAATTCATTTTTTTTAGTAAGCATTTCCCTTTATTCAAAATGAAGACATAGGTGAGTATATGTACTAATTCTGTCCATTATATATACATGTAGATATGAAGCATCTTAACATGTTTATTCCCATTGTATGTTATGCAAGGCTGCTCCAAAAATTAGGAACCTTCTTGGTAGAGAGAAACTGTCTATTTTTTTTTATTACTTATCTGCTTAAACAATCCCTGTTATTGTCACCTTAATATTCGTCACATATTAGACACTTTTGTTTACCTTACATTTACTGATGTGTAGGTATTCAAATACCTCATTTTCTTCTGATGTGGTTTGCGCTGCACATTTTGCAACCCCTTTATTGGGGTTCTCTGGATGCTCCCAACTCAGTCTACCCCAGAGCTCTTTGATAATGTGACCTCCAGTGCTGCTTTCCATATCTCACCTGGGACCTCACAAATGACTACTAGCACTATTATCAACTTCTGCATGTAATCCTTCCCAGTGCATTTTAGTGCTATGCCTTCACATCATAACAGTACCACCCTTACCCCAGTAACACACACACACACACACACACACACACACACACACACACACACACACACACACACACACACACACACACACACACACACTCTACTCAGCTTGATAAACTGTCTTGTGACTACTCAAATCAGCTTCCTGCCTGGTTATTACAAGTCTCCCTCCACTAGTAAACAAATAATCAACAGCTTATTTTCCATTATTTAATTTGTCAGATATTTCAGATTTGTATTCTAGCAGTCAGACAGATTTCAGAAATTAATAAGGCAACTACAACCATAAAGGATGCAGCATAAGAGGGAATTTATCCATACACAAGATGTTTCTCTTATAATGCCACATGCAGATTGAGTATTGAAAGTATGCTGTTAGTAATTAAGTCCCAGTGTAATTCACAAATCCTGAAGTCAATCTGTTAAGACTGAACAACTGAAACAATGTGCCACAGAAAATAAGAGCACGTAGCAATAATGTATATAAATAAATTGACATTTTTAAACTGTGCAGAAGTAGACATTATCAACAAACAAGGCCATCAGAGTGTGCCAAAATTCATATTCTCGGACAAGGTATCCAGTTGCAATAGACAGAAAATGATTATAAATCTTCTCATATTCATGAAACATGTTATTTTATCTATTTATTTATCTGGTGATGGTGGACTGGCTTGGAATCCCTTTCAAATCATGAATTACAGATGTCAAAAACAGTTAGAGCCCTGAGAACTATAATTATAGCAGTAAGATACCAGTAGAGTTTTAACAGAGAAAGAGCACATGGGGAGCTACATAGGGGTTACCAAGGCTTATCATCCGTTAGTAGTGTTCCTTATTTCCCTTTGCATTCAAGTACTTCTGCATTTGAAAGGTAAGACACATACTGAACTAAGTTTAATCATAACCATCATGCTAAAGTGTTTGAATGTGGTGGATGACTCAGAGCATCTTAAAGAACTGGAATGTCACAATATCCAAGCTTATATGCGGCTTTTGTAGCACATTCTTTCGTATATTAATATTTGTTTTATTTTCTATGACAAAAACAAAGATAACAGGAATTTCAAAAAATAGTCATCACTAATGTTGCAGTCACTCAACTTGTAAAAATACTTTTTCAACTGTGTAAACCTGTAAAAGTGACTGATAATTGAAAACAGGTTTTGTGGAGCTTTTTTTTCCAGAACTCCATTCAAAATGGGCATTTGCTCAGTTAGATTATCTCTGTCTACAATTACAAATAAATAATAAATACATGTCTATAAATATTATCAAATGTATGCAAATGCAGCCACAACAATGACAAAAAACATACAACTAGAATATTTATATTCAGCTAGTCTGATTGAGTACAATAGAAAAGAAACAGAAAAATAATGTTCTTTAATACCTTCACAGCCCTTGGACTGTCAGCAATTGACAGCCTGAAGATCTGAGACCAATCTGAGTGATGCAACATATTTAGAGAGATGCTGTAACAAAAGGAACGCGCAAATACTGCAAAGAAAAATTAGCAGCTGCATACAAAGTATATAACATGCAATAATTAAGATATGTTATTATTTTTTTTAATGTTCAACAGAAACAAAGAACAAACCAAAAATAACCAGCAAGTCCACCTAACAACCTAAATATATAGTTAAAACTTACACTAGCTAATGGAGAACAAAATGACCAAGTGAAACAATCTGTAGAATATTTAAAGCAGAAGGCAACAATAATTGGATATAACACAAAAATCCAGGTCTAGCTTAAGTAAGTCCACAATAATTTAACTCCTACATGATGCTTTCCAGTCACTCTTGCAACTCAAACTGTACACTACTATATTAAATACAGGTATATTTTGTTGCTAGATACAGTATTTAGAAACTTGCAGTTACAATGACAATATTTTACTGTTTACCTTTATAACAATTTTTTTTTTTTTTTGCATCCTTAGGTCTGTCCGAACGAAAATCAGAGCATGCGCTGAGTTATGGCGCCCTCCAGTGTTCATGAAATTAATAAGATTTGTAGAAAACCTTTAAAAACAGTATATAGATAAAGAGATATAATTACTACACCTTGAAAATATTTAATAAAAATAAGCTTGACAAAAAAATTTAAACATTTAATAGGTTTATGTACTTCATTAAGTTATATGTGTGTATATAATTTCATGCCCCATGCCTTACTCCCACTGCTGTTTGCCAAGATGCAGTCAGTACACTCTGAACCCCATATACATATAAACAAATGAAGAGATAAGTACAGTAATAAAAGACAATAAACATAAAGCAAACAAGTCAGTTTCAGATCAATGTTCATAAACATAGTGAATACAGCATATATTTAAACTACAGTGGATTATATAACATAGATACATAAATGCAAATAATATTGTGAGAATGTTGTCAACAACAACAAATAACGCAGATTGAAAAAACATAGTGAACAGCTTTAAAAACTAACAGCATAAATTATAAACTGACATATGTACATACATACATATTACTGCTAGGACAAGGACACTATTTACCCATTTAGTCTGTCTCTAATTTGTTGCTCGCATTTTGTGGCTGCTGTAAATGCCCTCTTGAATATATCTGTAAAACCACAATTCACCACCTACTCTATAGTTCATTTAATTTATCCATTTTTCTCCTAAAAATTATCCTTGGATCCAGGTACAACGTTTGTTCTCTCCTTTCACGCCTTGGGTTTCCTCCATCCTTTCATTACCTGCTTTGGCATTTTCAGCCCTTAATTGTATTCACTGACGGGGTGCCTGTTAAGTATTCAAGAACCATAACTGTGAACCTCAGAACTGTGGAGCACCAAGTGTAAATAGGGAAATTCATAGTAAAGTTAAGATGATAGCATCTTATCCTTCCTATTATTCTGAGGGACAGTAAATTACTTGTGTTTTAGTGTGTGTGTTGGGGGGCATGTGTATACATAGGATAGGGCGGGGGCATAGCCTTCATATCAGAAGGTAAAGGGCGTGAAACCTCCTTACATAAATGCTTGAAAATGTACTGTGAGTATTAGAATTCGCTGTTATTCTGTTAGAATCACAGTTTATTTTTCAAAGTGTCAGAACTGACATTATTGGTTGTCACATTTCTGAAAGGAAAATTCTCTTAAGCTACTGTAAACCCAGATCATGTACCCCACCTTCCCAGTTAACAAACTGAATGTATCCAATCATTTTAGTTTAGTGCCCATATCTCTTTTTACTACACTTGTGACTTCCTTTGTACACTTTCCATCTCTTCTATGTCCCTTGCCTTGTAAGATTTTCAGAAGTGCATACAGTACTCCATTTAAGGCCCTACTAGTGCCAAAATATGAAATACAACATTTTTTATCTCTGTAGTCTGTTAATCCAAGGATGCATTTAAGCATTCTGCTCTCTTTGGCTGCAACCTTGCTGCTCTGTACTTGATGGTCAAGGTACTACATTTACCATCACAAGAATGCCCTTTTCTTGGTCATTCTGAGTTCCAGCCCAAAGTGCATTCTTTTTCTTTCTTGGGTTATTGTGCCATATATGAAACATTTTGCATTAGCTGGCACCCCATCCAACTATCTAACCCACTTATCTCTTGCTAACTTTTTTTTTCATTAACCACCATAGCCTCTATCTTAGTGGTTCACAAACAGATAGATCTTGTTTTTGATTACTCTTACTGTGTTTGGGACAAACAGTATCAGGCCAGGGCTAACCACAGTGGTAAGCCATTAATCTCACTCTCTCCAGTATCAGATTTTCCTTCACCATAAACTTCAGTATTCTCCCACCCAAGCAGTTCTGTAGCTATCTAACCATTGCTATAGTGATCTCAAATCATATGACCATACTCAGTAGTCTTTTGGAAGGGATGAAGCTGAATGTCTTTCTGAAATCCAGAGAGATAGTATTAACTAAGTGTCCCTGTCCAATTCAAACACAGCCCATTCATACACAGAGGTCAGACTAGATTGGCAGGACCTCTTGACTGTGAACCAGAGCTTAGTCACATCCTGAAGTTGGTTGTAGTACAGAATATAACCAATACTTTCCTTGTAATCTTCTCCATCACCTTACCCACCATGAAGATCATAATGACAAGTCTGCAATTTCCAGGGATGATTTTACTACCTCCTTTGAGCAGCGAGACCACTGCGGTCTTCCTCCAGTCAGTTGACACCCTCTCCCATGGCTGGTGATACGCTAAATGCATCCCTCAGTTGTTTTACAATATTCTAGCCCGACACTTGAGGAGTTAAGATTGCAACTCATCCAGGTTCATTGCTTTGTCTTCCTACAGCCTGACCAGCTCCTGCTCCACCATACTGATATCTACTACCTCATCTTTTCACACTTCCATTATCCTGCCCTCACTCTCAGATAGACAAACTGACATATTATCCTGAAAAATGTCCTGCATTAAAAAATATACTATTGCCCTACACAACTACAAGGGACCTTTGTTCTCATGATAAATTTTACTAAGCGCTGCTAAGGCAAATAAGTCATCAGGAGACTCCCTATACTCCTGTTACATCTCCAAGCTCTGGGACACCATCCTTATACAAGTAAAATGACTAACAAATTCCCAAGCCATAAAATCCATCTCAAACAATACCTTACCCAACCCTGGTCATGTACATGTTCATTATCAGGTTGAGATCTCTACTGAAAATGCAAATTTCCTATTACTTATCGCTAACTTTTTGCCCTCCTGCACTTGAATCATTACACCCCTATTTATCCCCCTCTTAAAAAACACTTCTCATTATTGTCTTTTTCTAACTGTCCCCATCCACTGATCTGCCCCTTTCATTCATTCCTTGTTATAAGTCTTCCAGATACACCGATCTAGACAGAACTAATCCTATACCGTGCTCTCTCACTCACATGTTATTACCAGTGTCCACCTGTACATCACTAATATCTTCACACCTACATAATTTTACAACTTACTTCGTTATATCTCTTGAACTCTTTACAAACCTTTCTGTACTGAAACATAAGAACACTAAACTGCTTTACAATAATGTTTCCCCTTCTACGCTATAAATCCATTCATTTCCTGCAAGATTGTAGCGTTACTAGAACTGTTTCACTTTATAATTTCAATTTATAATTTTGATGTAAATACGTTACTGCATATACGCATCTTGTAATTGTTTTTTTTTTCTGAGCAATGTAACTGCTGTTTTTCAGAGAACTGCCTGAAATGCACTTGTTAATATAAATGTACTACGATGGAGCTTTTCTCCTCAAGCCTCTCCTGAAAATGGGCTCTGCTCAGTTGAACTTTCCCGGTCAACAAAGATAAGTAAAAATAATAAATAAATTATGTTCCTACTTGCACTAATCAGCTTGAGCAGATCCATTCATCCTTCCCTGTTTCCTCTCTGCTATATATACCTGAAAAATATTTTGTCCCTTCTCCTATCACATTTCAATCCCTTTCCATTACAGATCAATATTCAATTTTTTTTTTGCATTGTAGAAATGAAGGTAAAGAAGATATTTTGCACTGCTTTTTGCTCCTCATCCTATGGTATGATCCACTCTCCCCTGACCATCCTGATCATATCAACCCGTTCTCTTTTCTAGCCTACTATATATATATATATATATATATATATATCTATCAAAAATATTTAGTCCCCATGTCTTACCTCCATTGCTAGTTTCTTTTCAACCTTAGCTTTAATTCTTCATATTTCCCTAGTCATCCTCCAACTATCTTTGTACTGCAGTCTTTCTAATTATCTCTTCACTATTTAAAATCATTTTATCCTTTGCTTCTCCTGTACTGCATCTCTAACCACTTTGTTTATTCAACAGGGTCTTTTCACCAGTTCAGTTCACATCTTCTTCTTAGCCCTTTCTATGCTGCCTCCATGCAGTTCTAATGCTTTTCCCATAGGATGCAATCTCGTCCCCTTTCCGCCACATCTCTATAATCTCAAACTTCTTTCTGGGAAAGTCGGCTCCTTTCTATTCTCATAAAGTGAATCCATAGTATGATATGGTCACAGTTCCCTACCAGTGCCTTCATTTCTACCTCCTACCTTTCTGCCTTGATCAGTTTGACATCTAGGATCTTGTTATTCCTAGTGCAGTCCTATAACATATGGGTAATTGCTCCTTGTGTAGAGCCTCTGTCAGTTCATTTTCTCTTTCTTCCCTAGATCTGGTGATGCTTCAGTCTACACCAACAGAGTTCAAGTACCCCCATAGTCCCTTCTTTTATCTTCCTGTCCCACACCCTTATTTGTCCTGTTAGCTTCCCATCTCATATACTAATCTTATCAGGTAGCCAGTAAATAGTATCTGTCCACCAGCTGCTGCTTTCCTCCTCCTCCTCTTTTCTGACCTCCAGTGCTCTCTCTTAGGCTGCTCCTTCTGCCCTGGATTAACCTTTGCTTCTCATTATTTCCATCTCTGACCTCACTCTTGTTACTGTCCTTTGTGCAGATTGTCACTCTCCTTCTGGACTTGCCCAGCTGACCTGTCCTGTACATAATGTACCTAGGTACTGTCATGCATAAATGTCTATCTGCTATGTCAAATTTGCCTTCACCTTAGATTGTCGGCAGTTCCCCTATGGCATTCACCAGCATTATACAGTATAATTTTCCATCACTACTCCTGTCTCTTTCATCACTGCCTTCCTTTTATCTTTATAGCTCTTGCTTCCTTCCTTCCCCCACTCATTCTGCTCCCTGTCATTTTTTTCTAGTCTGTTCCTTCACTCCTTCCATCTCACTGCAAAAGAGCAATCATACAAATATACCTTTCCATTTCAGACTTCCTTAAGGCCGCCCGTCCTTTAGGGTTAAAATGGAGACTGTTCTTAGCATAGAGTTCCCAGTTTCACACCAGTCCATACATCTGCTCCCTTATCCATTCTCCCTCTTACATCCCTCCCCACCTGTCCCACTACTCTCATCCTCACTTCTCTCTCTCTCTCTCTCCTCTCTTTCTTTTTGTCTCTCACCAAAAGTACAGGCAAAAAGTTCAGGTAATGAGAACAGTCTTGTTATTCATGGACATAATTATTCAAATTAGACTTAGCTAATGTACTGGCCAATGACATATGTAGCATTTATAAAAAAAAGACATCCACCCCACCACCAGCAACCCCCAACCCTGCATGCATTGAGTGCCACTCTAGCCTTCTTCCCTGTCTCCACCACTGTCCCACGTAACAGGTCATTTAGTCCTACATGTGCTATGACATGAGAGTACTTTCTATACTTGTGACTGTTGCAGTCATTTCTTTGCCTGGCCTCCTTAGTGTTACTACTGCTTCAACACACCATCTCTAAACTTCTCTTTCAGTCTAATAGAGTTGGTAATCTAGTCCCTGGTCACCAGTATGACCTCTCACTATCCCAGCCCAAGTCTTGTCAATCCTGTGCCTTCCAATCCACCTATACCAGTCTTCCTCCTTATCCCAACTCCAGGGTAGTCTTACCTCCTACACATTCTATAGTCTTCCTTCTACTTGTTGTTCCTGATCTACTTTTCAGTCACACACTATCACTCTTCTTCCTTACTCCAGGGGCATCTTCTGTCTGGATGCCCTGCTACTGTCCTTACCATCCTCCTCCTCCTCTTCCTTCCACTCTCGCAGTCTCTCTCTCTCTCTCTCTCTCTCTCTCTCTCTTTCTGTCATTTCTGCCATTATACCATCAGTCATTTCAATTGTCTTGGTCACCCTAGCTCTCTATTTTCTCCTCTACCTCCTCTGAACCTTTATCCATACTGTGCCTCTTGCTTCCTTCACTCATAGTTATCAATCTCCCTTCACTGGTATCTGTCTCTAGACCGCCCTCCCTGTCTGCTTTTATTGTACCCAATGCACTTCTCACAGTTGTCTCTCTGCTGTGCCTTTCCCGTCTCCTTTCGAAACCTTCCCCATGCTAGTGTCTCTCTTTTGTATTCCTCCTGTTCTAACAACCTCTGCCATGTTCTCCTATTCACCACTTGTCTGCCTGCCATCTCCCTACCCACCAACTCCTAATTCATCACTGCTGTCCCTCCTAGCCTGTCATCTTTGCAAATGACTGACTCAAGTCCTCAGTTATTCTTCTTCTTTCCATAGCCCTCTAAGGCACCTTTCCTCCAAAATGATTTTTTTACTACTCACAATGACTTCCTAAGTAAATAACTCAAAGTACTGACCATAAAGGAGGTATCAGTAGCCGACAAATATGTCAGGTATGAAATTAGCTGAAAGGATATTTTATCAGCAGTTTGACTGATGTATACAGTACCTGAGTGTAAAATATTACTAAAGTAGAGCACAAATGCTAGTAGTTCAACTTCAAGGTGTGAAGGGAAAAAAGCCAGTAAATGAAAGGAAAGGAAAAACAGGTAAATCATGAATGATGGGACGATTTCTGAAGAAACTTTATGACACCAAAGGCTGATCAACTGCAAAAGTCATACACATAAGTATTCATACTGGCTAAAGTTACAGGGAACACATATATAACTACCAGTGGTGTGTGTGTGTGTGTGTGTGTGTGTGTGTGTGTGTGTGTGTGTGTGTGTGTGACCATTCAACAAACATATAGGTTCATAGGTAGGTAGTAGGCTATCGGCCCAAGGGCCTAAGTAAGACTAGCCAACAAGGTTCCCTGGCTTACGCCATCCAAGAAAGTTAATTTACTGTGCCCCTGTCGAGCAGAGCCACAGAAGTGATATGTTAAGAGTCTGCAGTGGAATCTTATTCCTTGAGGAATTGCCATCTGACACATGCATTATTAAAAGAAGACATAATTCAGCGAGTGGAGAAAGCACAATGGAGAAAAAATATCAGAATAGCCTAGCACCTACCTATGAACCTATACACCCCAAGGATCACTTCTGTGGCTCTGCACAACAGGGGCACAGGAAAATAACTTTCTTGGATGGCATAAGCCAGGGAACCTTGTTGGCTAGGCTTACTTAGGCCCTTGGGCCGATAGCCTAGTACCTACCTATGAACCTATGAGAACTGAGAATAAAACATAGCAAAACAAGAAATTTGCATATAAAAAGAATAAGATCTTAGACCTGAAAAGAACAGTAAACTTTCAGCTGAAAATGACACATTCTACAGTGTCAGCTGCAAATATCCCCCTTAAAATTCTAGTTAAGATGAGTACTCATAACTATGCTAGCTTACTTGAAGTAATGATCGTATCTCAGGAAACACACACAGCAGAGTCAAAAGCATTGACACTTACATCCCTCCCGACCTGTCCTACTACTCACCCTCACTTCTCTCTCTCTCCTCTCATTCTTTTTGTTTCTCACCAAAAGTGGAGACAAATAAGTCAGGTAATGAGAACAGTCTTATTATTCTGGGACATAATTATTCAAATTGGAAACAAGAAATGCCTGAACAAGCACCCAGTGTAAGGAAGTTCTATTCTGAGGACAATATCTGGCTACATCTGAAAGAAGTACCACATCAGATGAACAGCAGCAAACTACCCAAACACTGCCGTTCTCATGCAGATAAAGAGTGAGTGACATTGAATCATGTTTTTGGCACCCATCATAATATGGCAATTCTGTTACTATAAAAAAGGCAATAATACTGTATAATAATATAATACATAAGTATTACTGATATAATAATATCAGTAGTAGTATTCATGACTTTGTTTAACAACAAGAATCTAAAGTACAGTAGACTAATACTGCAGCAGTGATCAACATTAAAATATTAATGTATTGCCATAAGACTTGGGGGAGAAAACACAGTGAAGAAGAAACTGCGTACAAGAGATACGCACCACCACAGCTTGAGGCAGCAGTCTGATTGTCATGTACTTATACAGGCATTGGGGGGGTGCTGCTGCATCCCCCCCCCAACATCAGCCCCTGCTTTGGCACCAATGTTAACAAGATTCTTACATTAGTTATAGGGAGTACAAAGGCCTGACAACACTCCTTATTACCTTGTCTGTATGACAGTATGAACTGCACTGCAGCTCTGCAATTTTAACATATAGAAACTGCTATGTGTGAGTGAATCCTGATTTTTTGTTGCACTGATGGCCAGCTTCTTTACTTGCTGTTTTTACAGTTAGTAGAGGCAACAATATCTGAAATTCTCAAACTCATACAGGCATTAAGGGGGAACTACCATCACTTCTTCATCCAAGCCAAATGTTCCTGCTTCAACAGAGGACATACATGCTGTTCTCCTTTCCGAGTAACATAGACTGAACTCTGCTTGATTGTACATTGCACTGTGCTTGGTCACTAGAATGTATACTTACAGTCTTTTCTATGTAATTTAGTCTGAAATACTCTGCTATTGCTTACATTTCTATATTTTTTGTTTGTAAAATGTTTTGTATTCCACCCCAGCTGAGCATGGCATTAGTCAATATTGATCAGTGCTCTGCCACTGTAAACAAATATAAATAAATAAAAACCCGCATTTGCATCAGTGTTAACTACACATTCACAAGTTACTCGGGTGCAGGCAGTGGTCTACCACCTCCATATACTGCCCTGCCTCTGTGATGGCATGAATTACATTGCATCTCTGCAGCTTTAAAATACAGAACTTGCTACCTGATGGTGATTTTTTTCCATATGTTGCTATTCTTATTGCAGTAGTGATACATTTTTATTGTATTGATGATCGGCAGTGACAGGTCATATATATCACTTTAGCATGAGACTGCCAGTTATGACTATTGTCATGAAAGCAGATACTGCCAGCCCAGCTATATGGAATGTTGTAAATAATTATATGTCATTTGTGAATATTAACATGATTTATATAGAAGTGTATAAAGGGAGATACTGCCAGAACAGCTGTCTGGAATTTTGTAAATGGTTATGTGTCATTTGTGAATGTCAACATGCTTCATGTAAGATGCTTGTGTTACAAATGTATTAGAACTGTATGTCATGTATATATCAACCTAGATTTGTACAGACATGTGTGTTGAAAATATATTTTATAAAGTACTGAGTTTAAAAATGGATCCACACTCTGCCCGGTTGGAAGAGAACAGAAATGTACATACACTGTTGTAACTGTTTAAATGTATATATTTTAACAGTGGGAACTAGAACACAAAAGGTTAACTTCAAAAAAAGAACTGAAATTAAATTACTTTATGGCCGGGCCATAAAAAGATGTTATCTTTCAGTTTCAGTGTAGTAATAGACACAATGTCTAATACTAGAGAACTTTCTGTATTGTCTTGGAAGTGTTTTATTGTTTTCTAACTTCCAGCAAGTACCAAGATCTGAGGAAAAGCCCTTGTGTGTGTATTTTCACAGGTAGGTGCTAAATGCCACCAACTGCTATCAATGGTTGTTTTGAACCTGTGAACTGAAGTCTGATGACAACTAGTCATTCTGCAAACTATCCCAGCAGTAATATTTGAGATATAAATTTAAGAACTTTCTGAAAGAGACTCAGCATTCTGTATTCTGTTTTGACTTGACAACATCAAGATCCACTCTTCACATCTGCCTTGCTGCTCTAATTAAGTAAGTGTACTAAGGAATAGTAATTTTCTTAGATATAGTCAGGAATGGGTCTATATCATAACATCGAAGTCTAACAACTTCAAATGTTATAATATCGAACCCAGTTGAGCAAAACACCAGAATACCCAACAGTCAGAATACAGAATTTTTTCCCAGGGAAAAAAATTGCTGCTCAGACAAACATACACACAACACAAGCACACCAAATTAATAATCCACACACACACACTTCACAAAACCCTACACTAAACCATACATACACCACTAGCTATCCACTTACCTTAACCCAACCCTAACCCTAAGGTCCATCGCTATTGCACACTCACCTTACCCGCTCCCTAACCCTAACTCGCCTACCCCACCCTAACCCTCACATCCACACAACTGCACACTTACCTGACCCGCGCCTTAACCCTAACTCACCTAACCCATGCCCAATCTCACACTCACTTTCATTCGCATACTTACCTTAACCCAGTCCATAACTTTCGCTCCACAGTTGAGGAAATAGCGAAGCTGCAGAAATGGCCCACCGAATACTTTCCCTAGGAAAGTATTCGGTGCTCTGCAGCTTCACTATTTCCAGTGTTCGCTCTACTGGGTTCAATATTATAACATTCAAAGTTGTTAGACTTAGATGTTATAATATAGACCCATCAGGAATATAGCAAACCTTAATTCAGATGTTTTCTTTATTTATTTGAGACTGTCCCGCAATGTTGTTTTAAATATTTCCTGTGATTTTGAACTCTGCTGTCACTGTAAGTCTATACTGAGTATTTTCTTGTTCTTTTATTATTTACTATTAAATATATTTAAACCTTTCATTGTGGCTGATCTGACGAGAGATATTTAAGTTCTGAGAGTACTTGCATATTTATTTGGTGATACTGTATAGGCCAGTCCTAAAAGCCTTGCTCTTGGTCAAACTACCATTTGTATTAACAGTAACATTACACAGTAAGATTGGACACCTTTTGTTAAAAGCCTTAAAGTAGCTGATATGGGGTTATGGTGGCAGTAATAACTACCTTATATCTGGGCAGAAGGGAGCATAGCTAGTAAACCTGTGCCAGCCTTTCCCAGTTGTGGGAGTGTGTAAAACAAATCTCCAAGAGTGTGTGTGTCAGCTACTTGGGGAGGGACATGAAGTACTGGTTGGACAGAGAGAGTGTTGCAGGACTTGTCTTGGAGCCCTGCCCAAGGATTCAACTCTACAGCTGTTCCAGATGTCTATATCAGATCGCTGAAAACACTTTTCACCAAACACGCATTCCCCCTGTTTTGGGTGATTAGATTTAGCGACATGTGGGTCTGTTCTGTTGCGGGGCAAGTATTTCTTTGCCCTGGGAGGATTCAGCAAATTGCGGAAGCAATTTTCACTGAATGAGGGTCGACAAATGCATTTTCTCTGAAAAGTGTTTTCATTGAACTGATATAGACCTCTGTGCCAGTGGGGAGTCTTATTGGGGATCTGCAGAAAGAGGGAGAAACCAGCTCCGGACTGACTGTGGTCTCTGTGTGCTCTTAAGGGAAATTGCACTTGATGCAGAGAGCTGCATCTGGAAATGCTGAGTGAACCTGACATCCTCCCAATGTACGTCCCCCACTGGTGCTAGTGATGAGGATTGAGGCTCCTTTATTACTGGTTCAGTGGTGGGGTGTCACAACTATTAATCACCAAAACAGTGCCGCAACCTACACAAAAATATGGTGTAGTACTTCTTTGAGATATCTGCTAAAAAACAGGCACTCAAGAAATGGACATATACATTAACAGAAACGAAAAAAACATTTTGACATTTTTTTCATTTACATACAATATACATTACATACATGTTTTCTTTCTTTCTTTCTTTATAACAGCTCTCATTAAGTTCAACTTTACATATATCACTCAATTCCTGCCTTCCTTTAAACATCAATCTTCCTACTGAAAATTATTTTGCTTGTATTTTTCTCACAAATTCCATTTATTTCTATGTAAATTGCTCCTTCCCTTTTCTAAAGATCACATGTCCAGATCTTTTGTCTCTTTTATGATACTGAATACTTCAAATATAACTGGTTTAATTTTTGATTTACATTTTCTAGTAATTGTTTTTTGGTAGTGAACAGAATTAAACTTAATAAGGCCATGCTTTGTCTATGCAATTCAGATCCTGAGTCCCAGCTCAAAAATAATAATTTCCTTTGTTACAGCAATTTGCTCTATCAATATTTCTGAAAAAGTATTCTGTGGGGAATTTTGAAAATCTGCCTGCTTAATGAACTTCCATAAAACATGTTCCCAGTTATCCATTTCTTCTCTATAACACCTCAAACATTTGCTATCTACCTGAGAAAAATCCTTTGAAGTCTGCTTGAGGAACAAAAATACAATTCCAAGTAAAAAAAATCCTAAACCTTCTGTACTTTGTTGCTTACATGGGAGCTATACATATGCCTTCCCATTGTTCCCTTGTAAATTGATTTTGCCCTTTCCGATCTTTTGTTACCTCCTTTAATAGATTCTTATAGTTATCATGCAATATTTCACATGCTCTACCAGGTATCCCCTTTTTAACAACAGCTCCCATTCTAGATTTAACTAAAAACTCCACCAGAGCAGGTCTTACACTTAGAAATCCCCTATCCCTTTATTTTTGCCTATACTGTGATATCAGTTCCTGGTAGGGAAGGCAGCCTGTAACCTGCAGTCCTGATCCAACTCCATTACCTTTCTGTCTCTATTTATTTGCTCCCAATACCTTAGTTCCCTTGCCAGCTTTCTCTAGTAAATTCCAGCACCCTTTGCCTATTTTCTGTACTACTACCTGTAATCATCCCTACTGGTTAATTAATTCATATGTTGGCTTAGTTCTTAGGATACTTTCTGCAACTTTATGAATACAATATTCTGTATGGATGTTGTTATTCTCCTTAAGGATCTGCATTTAAAATCCCATACTCTCCTTATTTCTTGCCCCCCCCCCGCCCCATTTCATTATCATCCCTTTCCACTTTGAATTATAACTTTCTGCTTGTGTTATGTACATCAGTCTTAACTGTAGCTTTAAAATATTCCTTCACATCAGGTAATCCTAAACTACCTTGTTCTACTGGGAGGATCAGCTTATCCCACTTACCTCTTGCCCTCTTAACCTCCCAGATAAATTTATTCAATTATTTATTGTCTATATCTTCTCCTCCGATTGATAAAACCATGCCTGACCTGAATATAGAACTAAATGAAGTAAAAATATTTTCACTTCTTGTATCTAACTATCTACACCCAGTGTGATGTTATGAGGTAGTGCCATCTGTGCCAGGGAGTGTACAGCAGTACATGTGTAGATATGCCAGCATACCTAGCTGGAGTTTTGTAAAGTATTTTATGTTATTTAACCATCACACTGATTTGTACAGATGTTTGCCTTACAAATATATTTGTAAAGTTCCTTGTGTTAAGAATGCATAAACAGAAGGCCCTGCTGGATAGAAAGAATGTATGCACATATATTAGTTTGTATCATTGTAACCCACACTGTAAAAGTAGCTGACTCCAAATCCAGCTCCAGACAAGTGGAGTACCTCAGGGTTCAGTCTTGGGACTGCTCTTGTTTGGCATCTACTTCTCTGAAGTACAGCCAACACTAATGGACTCTGGCTAACAAAGTTCATAGATGACTGCAAACTGGGAGCCATTATTAAATCCCCAAATGATGTAGATATTCTACAAAAGGGTCTTACAGAAACAGATGCTTGGTGCGAGAGCCATGGGCTCAAGCTCAATGCCAAGAAGTGTATAGTTATCCCCTTTGGAAAAAAACTTGTACTCGTGAATTACCACATAGGTGGCAGTACACTAAACACCAAAAGTGTGATAAGAGACTTAGGGACACAGGCGGACAGTGGTCTCACCTTCAATAACCACATCGCCACAACAGTAAGGAAATCCTTCTATGTGGCACACCTCATCACTAAGGACTTTTCATTCAGTATCCCACTGTACTCATCCCTCATTAGACCCATTATAGAATACAATGCCCAGTTTGGTATGTACCTCTCAAGACATCTGCAACAACTGGAAAGACCACAGAAATACCTCACTAAAAGAATCACAGGCCTAAAGCAGATGCCCTATGCTGACCGTCTAAAAAAACTGCACCTATACTCTGTCGTATATCGTCTACTCAGAGGCGATCTCTGCTTAACATACAAGGCCATGTCAGACCCAGAGCTGCTGGACATGCTACACTTAAAAGAAATCCCAGTCCCTCAGAGACACATGCTCCAGGGATCTAAACCTTGTCATCACAATGAACAAAACATGCTGGAGGGATAGGTTCCTGACCCAGACTCTCCCCAGACTCTGGAACAGACTGCCCATACATGTCAAGCAGAGTGCCTCTTTGGCCCTCTTCAAAAGAAACCTTGATGATTGGATGGGAGATAGGAAATTCACTCCAGGGATCACGTCAGTCTCCCTGCTAGACAGGGGTCCAGGGAAGTAAATACTGTGGGAAGAAATAGCCAGGGAATTGTTATGGATAGGCTTGTATAGACCCTAGGGCTGATAGCCTAGTACCAACCTATGAACCTATAATTGATGAAATGTGCATGTTTATCAGAGAACCCTGGAAGGGTGAAAAGTCTGAAATTGTGTTATAGCTTTCAGATGCTGCCACAGAGCTTAGCAAAGCTGTGTGTATGTATTGTACCAGAGTCAGTTGACCATGAAATCACAGCTTAGTCTGTCAAATGCTTTTGCTACGTCAAGACCCAAAAACAGTGGTATTTTCTTATATTCTGCTTCCCCTTGGATCATCATTGTTCAATTAATGTTGTCAAATGTTTGCCTTCCCTCTAAAAAAACACACTGATGCATATCTATCACTTTTGGCAATATCTTTGCCATTTTTATAGCTAGTATAGAAATAAACACTTTAGAATTATGGTTCAAAATTGAAATGGGTCTATATTAAGCTGGGTCTGATGCTTCTTTACCCTCTTTGGATTATACAGCACCACTGATTTTTTTCCAGAATGCTAGTACTTATTTTAAAATACTAAAAAACAAAATCTTCCAGATCTTTATCACTTTCTTCCCTCCTAATATAACTTCCACAGGAATACCATCTGTTCCTGAAAATTTCCCTGCAGATTGATTATACACCATCATTTATCTCAGCTCCTCCTATCTTAACTATTAGTTGTTGAGCCTCATTTTATTCTTATCTTGGCATAACTAAGTTTCCAGAAATGGTTCCATTTGTGCTCTTTCTCGGTTTCCACATTCCGCTGCATTGTACAAATATTCATAAAATGTCCAAAATATCTCTAATACCTCTACAGAATATCTGGTTATTTTGCTTTTCATAAGCTTGCTATGTTTGGCAACAACCCTTTCTATTTTCTGTTGCCTAAAATGTTGTGACAAACATTTTTGTGCTCTTGAGTTGTTATCAAAAATAATTGTTCAACAGCAATCTTTCTGAACTCATGCATATTATCTAAATATTACCTTCATTTTACTTTAGTACTCTGCAGTTGCTTCTCTTCTGCAATACCTTTGACAGGCCCTCTAAATAATTTATATTATGTCTTAACCATGTCTGTTTCTCTTTTATTTCTACCATAGGCTATTTTTAAATTCCATTTTCTTTTTATCTCACTCCCTTCTAAAGACATTTATAGCTTTTCTGTTTAACTCTCAAATATTTTTCTGTACCCATTTCTTGAATTCTTTTTTTAACAGGTAAGTGGAAAGTACCAATTTCACTTTTCTACTTCATCATCCTGCTTTTTTCCTTAGTTTTTATTGGTGTATGATCAGAAATAGTTACTGGTTGTGTGATGAATAAAGTTTCTATCCAGTCTAGCCCATTTACTGTACCTTGGGGAATAATATGTCAATTCTGAGTTTTTACATCTAAATTCATGGCTTTCATACCAAATATTTTCATAAATTTCTTCATAATTCTAGCTCTTTTTGTAATATTTGCCTTTTGGGTCTCCCCAATACATCTCCACTACTGCAAATCAAATTCCATTCACCACCTATAAGTAATATTCCTTCTGAAAGCTGACCATTTCACCCCAAATTGGTTTAGCTCCATAATAGCAGACTTTGGTAGAATATAAATACATAACAATGCACTACTCCCCCATTGCTAATAACCTCATACTACTACAGATCTGCTATTATGTCATTTTCCACTCTTCTATCACTATTGGAGCTCATCTATCAATCAATATTATTACTCCCCTTTTCCCTTGTCCTTGATATTTTGTTTAATACCCATCCTAAAATCATTTCTTTGTTAAATTCACATGCTTATTTCTTTCGAAATGCGTTTCCTGCAGCATTGCTATTTGTGCTCTGTATTTCTTAATATAATTCACATTTCAGCTTCAAGTCTTTTCAAGATATAGAATTAATGAAGATAAAACAAAGGCTATAGCTGTAAATTATGTACCCAGACATGAACTGGTTCAGCAATATCCTTATTTAAGAGTACACAATAAGATGAAATATTTAGGAGTGTGCATTAAAAAGGCTTTTGTTATGGAAGCTAATGATATGTGGGAAGGAACTAAACAAAAGGTAATACAAAAACTGAGAATCCAGAAGCTGTTGTTTAAAGATATGGATAGTAAGATACAAGCAGCAAAAATGTTTATAGCTCCTTTAGTTTTATACACAGGTCAGGTATATTTTTATCAATCACAGGAGAAGTTGTGGACAATAATTAATAAAGAGTTGAAGGAGTTTAACTGAGAGGGGAAGAGAGCAAGGGTCAACTGTGATAAGCTGATTCTTCCAATAAAAAAGCTTGTTTAGGATTATCTGATTTGAAGGGATATTTTAGAGCTAAGTAGAAAGCTACAATTCAATGTGAAAAGGGATGATGACAAAGCAGGGGGTAATTCAAGAAACAAGGAGACAGTGGGATTTCGGATGCAGATCCTTAAGGAGAACAACAAAAGTCATACAGAATATTATATTCATAAAGTATTCGAAGGACAAAGCCAACATGAGAATAGAGAAAGGAGATTTTGCAAATAGGGATGAGTGTGATTAGGAGTACGGAAATGGCAAGAGAGAGAGAGAGATGGAATATACCAGAGGAAACTGGTAAAGGAACCAAGGTAATGGGGCAAACAACTAGAAAGGGAAAGGTAATAGAATGGGAAGAGGCCAAAAAGACATTTGGACTGCTGGCTAGAGACCACCTTCCCTATCAGAGATTGATATTAGAGTACAGAAAAAGAGAAAGGAATAGGATAATCCTAAGTGAAACACATGTTCTGGTAGAGTTTTTAGATGAATCTAGAACAGAAGTGCAGGTAAAAAAGGGTTACATAGTAGGATAAATAAAATATTGCATGATAACTATAGAAATCAATCAGAGGAGGTTAGAAAAGATTAGGAAGGCAGACTGGATAAAAAATGTACACAGAAACACTGGCAGGCACATGTACGGCTCCCAAATATACAACAAAGT